>NC_068309.1:1255801-1260801 GCF_025860055.1 Xyrauchen texanus | reverse complement strand
AATGTTATAATGTTATAATCTAATAATGTTATAATCTAATAATGTTATAATGTTATAATCTAATAATGTTATAATGTTATAATCTAATAATGTTATAATGTTATAATCTAATAATGTTATAATGTTATAATCTAATAATGTTATAATGTTATAATCTAATAATGTTATAATGTTATAATCTATATTATAGTGTTATAATCTAATAATGTTATAATGTTATAATCTAATAATGTTATAGTGTTATAATCTAATAATGTTATAATGTTATAATCTAATAATGTTATAGTGTTATAATATAATAATGTTATAATGTTATAATCTAATAATGTTATAATCTAATAATGTTATAGTGTTATAATCTAATAATGTTATAATGTTATAATCTAATAATGTTATAATGTTATAATCTAATAATGTTATAATGTTATAATCTAATAATGTTATAGTGTTATAATCTAATAATGTTATAGTGTTATAATCTAATAATGTTATAATGTTATAATCTAATAATGTTATAGTGTTATAATCTAATAATGTTATAATGTAATAATCTAATAATGTTATAATGTTATAATCTAATAATGTTATAATGTTATAATCTAATAATGTTATAGTGTTATAATCTAATAATGTTATAGTGTTATAATCTAATAATGTTATAATGTTATAGAGTTATAATGTTATAATCTAATAATATTATAATGTTATAAACTAATAATGTTATAGTGTTATAATGTTATAATCTAATAATGTTATAATGTTATAATCTAATAATGTTATAATCTAATAATGTTATAGTGTTATAATCTAATAAAGTTATAATGTTATAATCTAATAATGTTATAATCTAATAATGTTATAATCTAATAGTGTTATAATCTAATAATGTTATAATCTAATAATGTTATAATCTTATAATGTTATAATCTAATAATGTTATAATCTTATAATGTTATAATCTAATAATGTTATAATGTTATAATCTAATAATGTTATAATCTAATAATGTTATAATCTTATAATGTTATAATCTAATAATGTTATAATCTAATAATGTTATAATCTTATAATGTTATAATCTAATAATGTTATAATCTAATAATGTTATAATGTTATAATGTTATAATCTAATAATGTTATAATCTAATAATGTTATAATCTTATAATGTTATAATCTAATAATGTTATAATCTAATAATGTTATAATCTAATAATGTTATAATGTTATAATCTAATAATGTTATAATGTTATAATCTAATAATGTTATAATGTTATAATCTAATAATGTTATAATCTAATAATGTTATAATCTAATAATGTTATAATGTTATAATCTAATAATGTTATAATCTTATAATGTTATAATCTAATAATGTTATAATCTAATAATGCTATAATGTTATAATCTAATAATGTTATAATCTAATAATGTTATAATGTTATAATCTAATAATGTTATAATCTAATAATGTTATAATGTTATAATCTAATAATGTTATAATGTTATAATCTAATAATGTTATAATCTTATAATGTTATAATCTAATAATGCTATAATGTTATAATCTAATAATGTTATAATCTAATAATGCTATAATGTTATAATCTAATAATGTTATAATCTTATAATGTTATAATCTAATAATGTTATAATCTAATAATGCTGTAATCTAATAATGTTATAATCTAATAATGCTATAATGTTATAATCTAATAATGTTATAATCTAATAATGTTATAATCTAATAATGCTATAATGTTATAATGTCATAATCTAATAATGTTATAATGTAATAATCTCATAATGTTATAATCTAATAATGTTGTAATCTAATAATGCTATAATCTAATAATGTTATAATGTTATAATCTAATAATGTTATAATCTAATAATGTTATAATCTAATAATGTTATAATGTTATAATCTATTAATGTTATAATCTAATAATGTTATAATGTTATAATCTAATAATGTTATATTGTTATAATCTAATAATGTTATAATCTTATAATGTTATAATCTAATAATGCTATAATGTTATAATCTAATAATGCTATAATCTAATAATGCTATAATGTTATAATCTAATAATGCTATAATGTTATAATCTAATAATGTTATAATCTTATAATGTTATAATCTAATAATGTTATAATCTAATAATGCTGTAATCTAATAATGTTATAATCTAATAATGCTATAATGTTATAATCTAATAATGTTATAATCTAATAATGCTATAATGTTATAATGTCATAATCTAATAATGTTATAATCTAATAATGTTATAATGTTATAATCTAATAATGTTATAATCTAATAATGTTATAATCTAATAATGTTATAATCTAATAATGTTATAATCTAATAATGCTATAATGTTATAATCTAATAATGTTATAATCTAATAATGCTATAATGTTATAATGTCATAATCTAATAATGTTATAATCTAATAATGTTATAATGTTATAATCTAATAATGTTATAATCTTATAATGTTATAATCTAATAATGTTATAATCTAATAATGCTATAATGTTATAATCTAATAATGTTATAATCTAATAATGCTATAATGTTATAATGTCATAATCTAATAATGTTATAATGTTATAATCTAATAATGTTATAATCTAATAATGTTATAATGTTATAATCTAATAATGTTATAATCTAATAATGTTATAATGTTATAAGCTAATAATGTTATAATCTAATAATGCTATAATGTTATAATGTCATAATCTAATAATGCTATAATGTTATAATCTAATAATGTTATAATCTAATAATGCTATAATGTTATAATCTAATAATGTTATAATCTAATAATGTTATAATGTTATAATCTAATAATGTTATAATCTAATAATGTTATAATGTTATAAGCTAATAATGTTATAATCTAATAATGCTATAATGTTATAATGTCATAATCTAATAATGCTATAATGTTATAATCTAATAATGTTATAATCTAATAATGTTATAATCTAATAATGCTATAATGTTATAATCTAATAATGTTATAATCTAATAATGTTATAATCTAATAATGCTATAATGTTATAATCTAATAATGTTATAATCTAATAATGCTATAATGTTATAATGTCATAATCTAATAATGCTATAATGTTATAATGTTATAATCTAATAATGTTATAATGTTATAATCTAATAATGTTATAATCTAATAATGTTATAATCTAATAATGTTATAGTGTTGTATTGTTATAATGTTATATTCTAATATATAATGTGTATCTGACAGGAACACAGCTCATATTATACAATAGGACACACATTTGAAAAACTAAAAAGTGTTTTAATGAAATAATGACGTAAAATACAGCAATCTTATTTCCTAAATCATTTTGATTTTGGGATTGAAATATGAGTTTAATTTATCAAGAATAAAACTCTCAAATCATGTGTGATCAAAACCAAGAATGAAATGTGTTACAAACTATTATTTTATATCAAGAGATTTACACGCGCACACACACACGCACACTCTAAACACACACACAGACTCACTCACACACACTCAGACACACACACACTCAGACACGCACGCACACGTACACTCTAAACACTCATACACACACACACACAAACTCACTCACACACACACACACACACACTCAGACACGCACGCACACATACAGTCTAAACACTCATACACACACACACAGACTCACTCACACACACACACACACACACACGACACACGCATACACTCTAAACACTCATACACACACACACACACAAACTCACTCACACACACACACACACTCAGACACACACGCACACTCTAAACACTCATACACACACAGACTCACTCACACATACACAGTCAGACACACACGCACGCACATACACTCTAAACACTCATACACACACACACACACAGACTCACTCACACACACACACTCAGACATGCACGCACACATACACTCTAAACACACACTCACACACATACACAGTCAGACACACACGCACACACACGTACACTCTAAACACACACGCACTCTCACACACACACGCACACACACACACACACACACGCACACTCTAAACACACACTCACACACGCACTCAGACACACACTCACACACACACAGACACACGCACACTCTAAACACACACTCACACACAGACACACTCACACAGACACACACACACACACTCACACACACACACACACACACACACACTCACACACACACACACACACACACACACTCACACACACACACACTGTCACTCACACATACTCTCACTCACACACACACACAAGCACACACTTCAGACATACACACACTTTACACAGTCACACAATATGTATGTTTGTAAGCACTAGTGTTTGTGTTTATTTGTGAGGAATATTAAAGTGATCTCTACATGTATTATGAGTATTTAAGCAGCTGATTGTGTGTGTGTGTGTTTGTGTGTGTGTGTGTTTGTGTCTTCAGAGCCGTTAAAAAGAGGAAACCCGGTTTACTGGCTCCTGTCGTTCCTCTTAGTTTCATTCTGGCGTATCAGATGGACGCGGCGTACGGCACTCTGACTCACCGCATGAGAGGTACCGCACATTCAACGTCGTCTGCATTATTTGATGCTTCACTGCTGTTTGAATGTGCCTTTGAATTATTAACATTAAATTGATTAAATGTCTCAAGATTCAAATAAGAGCAAGAATGAAATCTGGACTATAACGTCCCTAATGACCTGAACGCATAGCTCATTCTGTGACCTTTGACCTCATGTAACGTCACCCAGACCCTTGAGACGAGCAGGGATCACTCGCTCTATCATCCCTGATTGATTATTGAATCCACGATTACTGTAAATGCACTTTGAATTGAAACTATTCTTCAGCATGTGACATTTCATTAGTAAAATCCTCCTGACACATAATCATGTGACCATGTTTGTGACCGCCAGAGGAGGCAGAGAACATCATGGCGTCTGAGAGCGAGCGTTTAGAT
>NC_068309.1:1243301-1250801 GCF_025860055.1 Xyrauchen texanus | reverse complement strand
TGTACTTATAATGTATACATCAGCGTCATATAGCATCAGTATGTACTTATAATGTATATATACATCAGCATCATATAGCATAAGAATGTACTTATAATGTATACATCAACATCATATAGCATCAGAATGTACTTATAATGTATACATCAGCGTCATATAGCATCAGTATGTACTTATAATGTATACATCAGCATCATATAGCATCAGTATGTACTTATAATGTATATATACATCAGCATCATATAGCATAAGAATGTACTTATAACGTATACATCAGCGTCATATAGCATCAGTATGTACTTATAATGTATACATCAGCGTCATATAGCATCAGTATGTACTTATAATGTATACATCAGAATGTACTTATAATGTATACATCAGCATCATATAGCATCAGAATGTACTTATAATGTATACATCAGCGTCATATAGCATAAGAATGTACTTATAATGTATACATCAGCGTCATATAGCATCAGTATGTACTTATAATGTATACATCAGCGTCATATAGCATCAGTATGTACTTATAATGTATACATCAGCGTCACATAGCATCAGAATGTACTTATAATTTATACATCAGTATGTACCTTACAATCTCATCATATAGCATAAAGTATGTACTTATAATATATATACATCAGTATCATATAGCAGCAGTATATACTTATAATGTATACATCAGTATGTACTTATAATGTATACATCAGCGTCATATAGCATCAGTATGTACTTATAATGTATACATCAGCATCATATAGCATCAGAATGTACTTATAATTTATACATCAGTATGTACTTTACAATCTATACATCATATAGCATAAAGTATGTACTTATAATATATATACATCAGTATCATATAGCAGCTGTATATACTTATAATGTATACATCAGTATGTACTTATAATGTATACATCAGCGTCATATAGCATCAGTATGTACTTATAATGTATACATCAGCATCATATAGCATCTGAATGTACTTATAATGTATACATCAGCGTCATATAGCATCAGAATGTACTTATAATGTATACATCAGCATCATATAGCATCAGTATGTACTTATAATGTATACATCAGCATCATATAGCATCAGTATGTACTTATAGTGTATATACATCAGCGTCATATAGCATCAGAATGTACTTATAATTTATACATCAGTATGTACTTTACAATCTATACATCATATAGCATAAATTATGTACTTATAATATATATATACATCAGTATCATATAGCAGCAGTATATACTTATAATGTATACATCAGAATGTACTTATAATGTATACATCAGCGTCATATAGCATCAGTATGTACTTATAATGTATACATCAGCATCATATAGCATCAGAATGTACTTATAATGTATACATCAGCGTCATATAGCATCAGTATGTACTTATAATGTATATACATCAGCATCATATAGCATCAGTATGTACTTATAATGTATATACATCAGCGTCATATAGCATCAGAATGTACTTATAATGTATACATCAGCGTCATATAGCATCAGTATGTACTTATAATGTATACATCAGCATCATATAGCATCAGAATGTACTTATAATGTATATACATCAGCGTCATATAGCATCAGAATGTACTTATAATGTATATATACATCAGCGTCATATAGCATCACTATGTACTTATAATGTATACATCAGCGTCATATAGCATCAGTATGTAATTATAATGTATACATCAGCATCATATAGCATCAGTATGTACTTATAATGTACATCAGCATCATATAGCATCAGAATGTACTTATAATGTATACATCAGCATCATATAGCATCAGTATGTACTTATAATGTATACATCAGCATCATATAGCATCAGTATGTACTTATAATGTATACATCAGCGTCATATAGCATCAGAATGTACTTATAATGTATATACATCAGCATCATATAGCATCAGTATGTACTTATAATGTATACATCAGCATCATATAGCATCAGTATGTACTTATAATGTATACATCAGCATCATATAGCATCAGTATGTACTTATAATGTATACAGCATCATATAGCATCAGTATGTACTTATAATGTATACATCAGCATCATATAGCATCAGTATGTAATTATAATGTATACATCAGCGTCATATAGCATCAGAATGTACTTATAATGTTTACATCAGCATCATATAGCATCAGAATGTACTTATAATGTATACATCAGTATGTACTTACAATCTATACATCATATAGCATAAAGTATGTACTTATAATATATACATCAGTATCATATAGCAGCAGTATATACTTATAATATATACATCAGTATGTAGTTATAATGTATACATCAGCATCATATAGCATCAGAATGTACTTATAATGTATATACATCAGCATCATATAGCATCAGTATGTACTTATAATGTATACATCAGCGTCATATAGCATCAGTATGTACTTATAATGTATACATCAGCATCATATAGCATCAGTATGTACTTATAATGTATATACATCAGCGTCATATAGCATCAGAATGTACTTATAATGTATACACATCAGCATCATATAGCATCAGTATGTACTTATAATGTATACATCAGCGTCATATAGCATCAGTATGTACTTATAATGTATACATCAGCGTCATATAGCATCAGTATGTACTTATAATGTATACATCAGCATCATATAGCATCAGTATGTACTTATAATGTATATACATCAGCGTCATATAGCATCAGAATGTACTTATAATGTATACATCAGCGTCATATAGCATCAGTATGTACTTATAATGTATACATCAGCATCATATAGCATCAGTATGTACTTATAATGTATACATCAGCGTCATATAGCATCAGTATGTACTTATAATGTATACATCAGCATCATATAGCATCAGTATGTACTTATAATGTATATACATCAGCGTCATATAGCATCAGAATGTACTTATAATGTATATATACATCAGCGTCATATAGCATCAGAATGTACTTATAATGTATACATCAGCATCATATAGCATCAGTATGTACTTATAATGTATACATCAGCATCATATAGCATCAGTATGTACTTATAATGTATACATCAGCATCATATAGCATCAGTATGTACTTATAATGTATACATCAGCATCATATAGCATCAGAATGTACTTATAATGTATACATCAGCATCATATAGCATCAGAATGTACTTATAATGTTTACATCAGCATCATATAGCATCAGTATGTACTTATATATGCATACATCAGTATGTACTTATAATCTTATACATCATATAGCATCAGAAGTTTATGTTACTTATAATCATATACATCAGTGATAAGATATTAAGTCATTGTATCTTATGATATATACTATACTAATATTGTAGTTATAATGTATACATCAGCATCATATAGCATCAGAATGTACTTATAATGTATATACATCAGCATCATATAGCATCAGTATGTACTTATAATGTATACATCAGCGTCATATAGCATCAGTATGTACTTATAATGTATACATCAGCATCATATAGCATCAGTATGTACTTATAATGTATATACATCAGCGTCATATAGCATCAGAATGTACTTATAATGTATACACATCAGCATCATATAGCATCAGAATGTACTTATAATGTATACATCAGCGTCATATAGCATCAGTATGTACTTATAATGTATACATCAGCATCATATAGCATCAGTATGTACTTATAATGTATATACATCAGCGTCATATAGCATCAGAATGTACTTATAATGTATACATCAGCATCATATAGCATCAGAATGTACTTATAATGTATACATCAGCGTCATATAGCATCAGTATGTACTTATAATGTATACATCAGCATCATATAGCATCAGTATGTACTTATAATGTATACATCAGCATCATATAGCATAAGAATGTACTTATAATGTATACATCAGCGTCATATAGCATCAGAATGTACTTATAATGTATACATCAGCGTCATATAGCATCAGTATGTACTTATAATGTATACATCAGCGTCATATAGCATCAGAATGTACTTATAATGTATACATCAGCATCATATAGCATCAGAATGTACTTATAATGTATATATACATCAGCATCATATAGCATCAGAATGTACTTATAATGTATACATCAGCGTCATATAGCATCAGAATGTACTTATAATGTATATATACATCAGCGTCATATAGCATCAGAATGTACTTATAATGTATATATACATCAGCGTCATATAGCATCAGAATGTACTTATAATGTATACATCAGCATCATATAGCATCAGTATGTACTTATAATGTATACATCAGCATCATATAGCATCAGAATGTACTTATAATGTATACATCAGCGTCATATAGCATCAGTATGTACTTATAATGTATACATCAGCATCATATAGCATCAGTATATACTTATAATGTATATACATCAGCATCATATAGCATCAGTGTGTACTTATAATATATACATCAGCATCATATAGCATCAGAATGTACTTATAATGTATACATCAGCGTCTTATAGCATCAGTATGTACTTATAATGTATACATCAGCATCATATAGCATCAGAATGTACTTATAATGTATACATCAGCGTCATATAGCATCAGAATGTACTTATAATGTATACATCAGCGTCATATAGCATCAGTATGTACTTATAATGTATACATCAGCGTCATATAGCATCAGTATGTACTTATAATGTATACATCAGCATCATATAGCATCAGAATGTACTTATAATGTATACATCAGCGTCATATAGCATCAGTATGTACTTATAATGTATACATCAGCGTCATATAGCATCAGTATGTACTTATAATGTATACATCAACGTCATGTAGCATCAGAATGTACTTATAATGTATATACATCAGCGTCATATAGCATCAGTATGTACTTATAATGTATATACATCAGCGTCGTATAGCATCAGAATGTACTTATAATGTATATACATCAGCATCATATAGCATCAGTATGTACTTATAATGTATACATCAGCGTCATATGGCATCAGAATGTACTTATAATGTATATACATCAGCGTCATATAGCATCAGTATGTACTTATAATGTATACATCAGCATCATATAGCATCAAAATGTACTTATAATGTATACATCAGCGTCATATAGCATCAGAATGTACTTATAATGTTTACATCAGTTAGATAAGATTTGACATTCAGGTGAGATGAATATGTTTTGTATTTGTGAGTATAATCCGGTGTTTGTGTTTCTTTAAGGTCCGTTCACACTGAACTCGTTTCAGAACTCTGTGGGTACAGACGCTGATCTGATCCTGAGTGAAGACGCTCCGCTGATGTCTCTGTCTGACCTGCTGCAGGTGATGAGCGCTCAAACGCAGACCGATGACGAGAGGAGAGAGATGGGCGAGCTGGAACCAGTCGACGGGGTGAGCGGGTGGCTGGCGGCGCTCTTCTCCTCCACACCATCAGGGGGCGCCAGAGTCCCCAGCGTGAACAGTGCCCGTCCGGACCGGAGGAAGAGGAACTTCTCACTGGGTTTGGCGGGAATGTGCTGTAATCAGGGATGCACGAAAAACGACATCGGCCGCTTGTGCTGAGTGATGATGATGATGATGAAGGACTCGACTCTTTTAACACTGTATATATGACATATGTAATGCAGTTAGATCCGTACCTCAAGCTTTCAGTTGTATTTATTTCAAAACTCTTTCCTAAGACTGAATAAATGTTGATGTCTTGATTGCAACTTTCAGATCTGACTGATTATTGACTTACAAACTCAACAATCCCCAAAAAACCCACTAAGGGGCTGTGCTACCCCACCCTCACCCCCAACAAACATTCCTGTGGTCACACATGATTATACACACACATACACACACACACATACACACACACAGACACATACACACACACACACATACACACACAACACACACAGACACACATACACACACGCACACACATACACACACATACACACACATACACAGACACACACGCACACACACATACACACACACATATACACACACATATACACACACACACATATACACACACACACTCACACATACACACACACATATACACACACACACATATACACACACACACATAAATACACACACACACACACACAAACATATATTCACACAGATTTGAAACTAAACTTCTCTCTCCACTGCCCCTCCCTGAGAGCCAGTACTCTACCAACTCCCTAGGGGGGGCACCATCTTACCCTAGGGGCACCAGAAAGTCCACCGGCTGCCCTTACTCGCACGTGATCCGTGATTCAAGGACCCGAAAGCAGTTGCGGAACACAGACGATCACTTCACGCTAAAACTATTTGTCTGGTGATCATAACACTGTTGGGACCCAATTTATTATGCATTTATCCCCAATATTGATGACCGTCCCATCGCCTAAAATACAGAGTCTGGGGCAAAATGAAATTTGAGTGTCCGATACGTCACACATAAAACTGAACCTTCAACCAAAACTCTTGAATCTTACAGTTTTTGCCCGTTGCTTGAACACTACAGACACATGCTTAAACCAAAGTAACATAACTTGAAGTTGTTGTAACCATACCTTAAACAAAAGCGCTGCTTTGCACTTTAGTTGCAATTCTGTAACACACTTGTCCTAGACACTACACACTATTTCATACATAAGACACTTAGTTCAAAAATGAAATCTCAGGGTACCATTGGGAAAACACATCTATTCAAAATACAACACACACATCGGTTAATTGAAAAGATGAAGACACACACCTGAAAATACTTACTTACAAAACTGAACACCAATCAACCAGCTACAAAAAGGCCTCAGTTAAGCCATTTTGAGAACTTTGCAAGCATGGAGAGCTAGAGGCAGAGGAAGAGAGAGAGAGAGAGAGAGAGAGAGAGAGTACGTGGTCGAAGAGGCCACGCAAGGTAAGGACCATTATTTCGGATGACATAAGATTTGGTGGACCATGTCATAAACCATGGCCTGACTATGAGGGAAGCTGGGCGGAGAGTCCACCCTAATCTAACACTCTACTCTAAAGCAAAAAAAAAAAGATAAAATTTGATTATAAATTAGAAACTTCTAAATAAAATTAGTATAAATTTACTATAGTAATTAATACTCTGACACTAATTTGCGCAAAGCACACTAATGACTTGTTTAAGACTTGAAGCTAAAAGTTGAGGACTTGTAAATTAACTTGGACTTGCCTGCCTTGACTTGGGACTTGACTTGGGCCTTGACTTGGGCCTTGACTTGGGACTTGACTTGGGCCTTGACTTGGGCCTTGACTTGGGACTTGACTTGGGCCTTGACTTGGGCCTTGACTTGGGCCTTGACTTGGGACTTGACTTGACTTGGGCCTTGACTTGGGACTTGACTTGGGCCTTGACTTGGGACTTGACTTGGGCCTTGACTTGGGACTTGACTTGGGCCTTGACTTGGGCCTTGACTTGGGCCTTGACT
>NC_068309.1:1225801-1230801 GCF_025860055.1 Xyrauchen texanus | reverse complement strand
TATTCTCGAAATGTAATGAGTTTAATCTCGCATTATAATGACTTTAATCTCGAAATGTAATGAGTTTAATCTCGCATTATAATGACTTTATTCTCGAAATGTAATGAGTTTAATCTCGCATTATAATGACTTTAATCTCGAAATGTAATGAGTTTAATCTCGCATTATAATGACTTTATTCTCGAAATGTAATGAGTTTAATCTCGCATTATAATGACTTTATTCTCGAAATGTAATGAGTTTAATCTCGCATTATAATGACTTTAATCTCGAAATGTAATGAGTTTAATCTCGCATTATAAGGACTTTATTCTCGAAATGTAATGAGTTTAATCTCGCATTATAATGACTTTAATCTCGAAATGTAATGAGTTTAATCTCGCATTATAATGACTTTATTCTCGAAATGTAATGAGTTTAATCTCGCATTATAATGACTTTAATCTCGAAATTTAATGAGTTTAATCTCGCATTATAATGACTTTATTCTCGAAATGTAATGAGTTTAATCTCGCATTATAATGACTTTATTCTCGAAATGTAATGAGTTTAATCTAGCATTATAATGACTTTATTCTCGAAATGTAATGAGTTTAATCTAGCATTATAATGACTTTAATCTCGAAATGTAATGAGTTTAATCTGCATTATAATGACTTTAATCTCTAAATGTAGAGTTTAATCTAGCATTATAATGACTTTATTCTCGAAATGTAATGAGTTTAATCTCGCATTATAATGACTTTAATCTCGAAATGTAATGAGTTTAATCTCGCATTATAATGACTTTATTCTCGAAATGTAATGAGTTTAATCTCGCATTATAATGACTTTATTCTCGAAATGTAATGAGTTTAATCTCGCATTATAATGACTTTATTCTCGAAATGTAATGAGTTTAATCTCGCATTATAATGACTTTATTCTCGAAATGTAATGAGTTTAATCTCGCATTATAATGACTTTAATCTCGAAATGTAATGAGTTTAATCTCGCATTATAATGACTTTATTCTCGAAATGTAATGAGTTTAATCTCGCATTATAATGACTTTATTCTCGAAATGTAATGAGTTTAATCTCGCATTATAATGACTTTAATCTCGAAATGTAGAGTTTAATCTAGCATTATAATGACTTTATTCTCGAAATGTAATGAGTTTAATCTCGCATTATAATGACTTTAATCTCGAAATGTAATGAGTTTAATCTCGCATTATAATGACTTTAATCTCGAAATGTAGAGTTTAATCTCGCATTATAATGACTTTATTCTCGAAATGTAATGAGTTTAATCTCGCATTATAATGACTTTATTCTCGAAATGTAATGAGTTTAATCTAGCATTATAATGACTTTAATCTCGAAATGTAATGAGTTTAATCTCGCATTATAATGACTTTAATCTCTAAATGTAGAGTTTAATCTCGCATTATAATGACTTTAATCTCGAAATGTAGAGTTTAATCTCGCATTATAATGACTTTAATCTCTAAATGTAGAGTTTAATCTAGCATTATAATGACTTTAATCTCGAAATGTAATGAGTTTAATCTCGCATTATAATGACTTTAATCTCGAAATGTAGAGTTTAATCTCGCATTATAATGACTTTAATCCCGAAATGTAGAGTTTAATCTCGCATTATAATGACTTTATTCTCGAAATGTAATGAGTTTAATCTCGCATTATAATGACTTTAATCTCGAAATGTAATGACTTTAATCTCGAAATGTAATGAGTTTAATCTCGCATTATAATGACTTTAATCTCGAAATGTAATGAGTTTAATCTCGCATTATAATGACTTTAATCTCGAAATGTAATGAGTTTAATCTCGCATTATAATGACTTTATTCTCGAAATGTAATGAGTTTAATCTCGCATTATAATGACTTTAATCTCGAAATGTAATGAGTTTAATCTCGCATTATAATGACTTTATTCTCGAAATGTAATGAGTTTAATCTCGCATTATAATGACTTTATTCTCGAAATGTAATGAGTTTAATCTCGCATTATAATGACTTTAATCTCGAAATGTAATGAGTTTAATCTCGCATTATAATGACTTTAATCTCGAAATGTAATGAGTTTAATCTCGCATTATAATGACTTTATTCTCGAAATGTAATGAGTTTAATCTCGCATTATAATGACTTTATTCTCGAAATGTAATGAGTTTAATCTCGCATTATAATGACTTTAATCTCGAAATGTAATGAGTTTAATCTAGCATTATAATGACTTTATTCTCGAAATGTAATGAGTTTAATCTCGCATTATAATGACTTTAATCTCGAAATGTAATGAGTTTAATCTCGCATTATAATGACTTTATTCTCGAAATGTAATGAGTTTAATCTCGCATTATAATGACTTTAATCTCGAAATGTAATGAGTTTAATCTCGCATTATAATGACTTTAATCTCGAAATGTAATGAGTTTAATCTCGCATTATAATGACTTTATTCTCGAAATGTAATGAGTTTAATCTCGCATTATAATGACTTAAATCTCGAAATGTAATGAGTTTAATCTCGCATTATAATGACTTTAATCTCGAAATGTAGAGTTTAATCTCGCATTATAATGACTTTAATCTCGAAATGTAATGAGTTTAATCTCGCATTGTAATGACTTTAATCTCGAAATGTAGAGTTTAATCTCGCATTATAATGACTTTATTCTCGAAATGTAATGAGTTTAATCTCGCATTGTAATGACTTTAATCTCGAAATGTAATGAGTTTAATCTCGCATTATAATGACTTTATTCTCGAAATGTAATGAGTTTAATCTCGCATTATAATGACTTTAATCTCGAAATGTAATGAGTTTAATCTCGCATTATAATGACTTTATTCTCGAAATGTAATGAGTTTAATCTCGCATTATAATGACTTTATTCTCGAAATGTAATGAGTTTAATCTCGCATTATAATGACTTTAATCTCGAAATGTAATGAGTTTAATCTCGCATTATAAGGACTTTATTCTCGAAATGTAATGAGTTTAATCTCGCATTATAATGACTTTAATCTCGAAATGTAATGAGTTTAATCTCGCATTATAATGACTTTATTCTCGAAATGTAATGAGTTTAATCTCGCATTATAATGACTTTAATCTCGAAATTTAATGAGTTTAATCTCGCATTATAATGACTTTATTCTCGAAATTTAATGAGTTTAATCTCGCATTATAATGACTTTATTCTCGAAATGTAATGAGTTTAATCTCGCATTATAATGACTTTATTCTCGAAATGTAATGAGTTTAATCTCGCATTATAATGACTTTATTCTCGAAATGTAATGAGTTTAATCTCGCATTATAATGACTTTAATCTCGAAATGTAATGAGTTTAATCTCGCATTATAATGACTTTATTCTCGAAATGTAATGAGTTTAATCTCGCATTATAATGACTTTATTCTCGAAATGTAATGAGTTTAATCTCGCATTATAATGACTTTATTCTCGAAATGTAATGAGTTTAATCTCGCATTATAATGACTTTAATCTCGAAATGTAATGAGTTTAATCTCGCATTATAATGACTTTATTCTCGAAATGTAATGAGTTTAATCTCGCATTATAATGACTTTAATCTCGAAATGTAATGAGTTTAATCTCGCATTATAATGACTTTATTCTCGAAATGTAATGAGTTTAATCTCGCATTATAATGACTTTATTCTCGAAATGTAATGAGTTTAATCTCGCATTATAATGACTTTAATCTCGAAATGTAGAGTTTAATCTCGCATTATAATGACTTTATTCTCGAAATGTAATGAGTTTAATCTCGCATTATAATGACTTTAATCTCGAAATGTAATGAGTTTAATCTCGCATTATAATGACTTTAATCTCGAAATGTAGAGTTTAATCTCGCATTATAATGACTTTATTCTCGAAATGTAATGAGTTTAATCTCGCATTATAATGACTTTATTCTCGAAATGTAATGAGTTTAATCTCGCATTATAATGACTTTAATCTCGAAATGTAATGAGTTTAATCTCGCATTATAATGACTTTAATCTCTAAATGTAGAGTTTAATCTCGCATTATAATGACTTTAATCTCGAAATGTAGAGTTTAATCTCGCATTATAATGACTTTAATCTCTAAATGTAGAGTTTAATCTCGCATTATAATGACTTTAATCTCGAAATGTAATGAGTTTAATCTCGCATTATAATGACTTTAATCTCGAAATGTAGAGTTTAATCTCGCATTATAATGACTTTAATCTCGAAATGTAGAGTTTAATCTCGCATTATAATGACTTTATTCTCGAAATGTAATGAGTTTAATCTCGCATTATAATGACTTAAATCTCGAAATGTAATGAGTTTAATCTCGCATTATAATGACTTTAATCTCGAAATGTAGAGTTTAATCTCGCATTATAATGACTTTAATCTCGAAATGTAATGAGTTTAATCTCGCATTATAATGACTTTAATCTCGAAATGTAGAGTTTAATCTCGCATTATAATGACTTTATTCTCGAAATGTAATGAGTTTAATCTCGCATTATAATGACTTTAATCTCGAAATGTAATGAGTTTAATCTCGCATTATAAGGACTTTATTCTCGAAATGTAATGAGTTTAATCTCGCATTATAATGACTTTATTCTCGAAATGTAATGAGTTTAATCTCGCATTATAATGACTTTAATCTCGAAATTTAATGAGTTTAATCTCGCATTATAATGACTTTAATCTCGAAATGTAATGAGTTTAATCTCGCATTATAATGACTTTATTCTCGAAATGTAATGAGTTTAATCTCGCATTATAATGACTTTATTCTCGAAATGTAATGAGTTTAATCTCGCATTATAATGACTTCAATCTCGAAATGTAATGAGTTTAATCTCGCATTATAATGACTTTAATCTCGAAATGTAGAGTTTAATCTCGCATTATAATGACTTTATTCTCGAAATGCAATGAGTTTAATCTCGCATTATAATGACTTTAT
>NC_068309.1:1210801-1215801 GCF_025860055.1 Xyrauchen texanus | reverse complement strand
TCGTTCAGTCTGATGGTTTCTCTGGCGCAGGTTCGTCTTCCGTTGCTGCCGGTGGATTTCCTCACGGCTACCATCGCTAAAGAGGAAATGATCAAAGCCAACTTGAACTGCAGAGACCTTCTAGACGAGGCCAGGAATTACCACCTGCACCTCAGCAACAAGAACGTTCCGGACTTTGAGTATTCCATCCGTACGACCCCACGCAAACACACTGCAGGTGATAATCCGCCGTTTCGCTTTCAAGTTTAGCATGACCGTTGACAGATGGCTGTAACCTTTGACCTCTGACAGGTGTGTTGTTCTGTGTGGGGGGCCGGGGTGGGTCTGGCGACCCGTTCCGCAGCATCGAGTGTTACTCCGTCAGTAAAAACGGCTGGTTCTTCGGGCCTGAAATGAACAGCAGACGGCGACACGTGGGCGTGATTTCAGTGGCAGGTGAGACACACAAGCAGTTGATCTTAATCTCAATCTCGTAAATGAGACGCAGGACACCTGTACCGGCACCTGTTTAAAGTCTTTGATCAATTCCAGGAAAGGTTTACGCTGTCGGAGGTCATGACGGCAACGAGCACCTCGGGAACATGGAGATGTTTGATCCGCACACTAACAAGTGGATGATGAAAGCGTCGATGAACACAAAACGGTAGCGCAGACACGCTCATGTCCAGAACAACAGGACCTAGTTGAGACAATCTGTTAAAGATGGAGGTGATTGTTGTGTGTGTGTTCAGGAGGGGGATCGCACTGGCTGCTCTTGGCGGTCCCGTCTACGCTATCGGTGGTCTGGACGATAACTCGTGCTTTAATGACGTGGAGCGCTATGATATCGAGTCGGATTGCTGGAGCGCCGTCGCCCCGATGAACACACCCAGAGGGGGCGTCGGGTCTGTGGCGCTCGGGGTAAGAAGATGATGCAACATTCAGTCTCGTCTAATCTTTCTTGTCCTCGTCTCTTTACACATATTGTCTTGTATTGAGCGAGTCGAGGTTGGTTATGAAGTCCTTCATTGTTCCGTGAGGTTGATCTGGAATCATGACTCATGTAGTCGTGTCTCTGTCAGGGTTGTGTTTACGCAGTTGGTGGGAATGACGGCGTTGCGTCTTTGTGCAGCGTTGAGCGATTCGACCCGCATCTGAACAAATGGACCGATGTGCGGGAAATGGGCCAGCGGCGTGCCGGAAATGGCGTCAGTGAGCTCAACGGGTGCCTTTATGTTGTTGGTAAAGTTTATTTGTTACCTTGAATAATTGATATTGGTGTTGATTACTTGTGAGAAATGTAACAGAATAATGTGTCCTGCTTAAACGACCTTGAGCTTCATGTAGTGTGTGTGTGGTGTTTTTTTGTGTGTGTGTTTGGTGTTTTGTGTGTGTGTTTGTGTGTGTGGTGTTTTTGGTGTTTTGTGTGTGTGGTGTTTTTTTGTGTGTGTGTGGTGCTTTGTGTGTGGTGTTTTGTGTGTGGTGTTTTGTGTGTGGTGTTTTGTGTGTGGTGTTTTGTGTGTGGTGTTTTTTTGTGTGTGTGTTTGGTGTTTTGTGTGTTTGTGTGTGGTGTTTTTGGTGTTTTGTGTGTGTGGTGCTTTGTGTGTGTGTGGTGTTTTTGTGTGTGTGTGTGTGTGTGTGTGTGTGTGTGTGTGTGTGTGTGTGTGTGTGTGTGTGGTGTTTTTTTGTGTGTGTGTGTGTGTGTGGTGTTTTTTTGTGTGTGGTGTTTTTTTGTGTGTGTGTTTGGTGTTTTGTGTGTGTGTTTGGTGTTTGTGTGTGTGTGTGTTTGTGTGTGGTGTTTTTGGTGTTTTGTGTGCGTGTGTGTGTGTGTGTGGTGTTTTTTTGTGTGTGTGTGGTGTTTTTTTGTGTGTGTGTTTGGTGTTGTGTGTGTGTGTGTGTGTGTGTGTGTGTGTGTGGTGTTTTGTGTGTGTGGTGGTTTTGTGTGTTTGTGTGTGTGTGTGTGTGTGTGTGTGTGTGTGGTTTTTTGTTTGTTTGCGGTGTTTGTATATGTGTGTTTTGTTTGTGTGTGTGTGGTGGTTTTGTATCTGTGTGTGTGTGTGTGGTTTGTTTGTTTGTGTGCGTGTGTGGTGTTTTTTGTGTGTGTGTGGGTGGTTTTTTTTGTTTGTGTGTGGTGTTTGTATATGTGTGTGGTGTTTTGTGTGCGTGTGTGGTTTGTTTGTTTGCGGTGTTTGTATATGTGTGTTTGTGTGTGTGTGTGTGTGTGTGTGGTGGTTTTGTATCTGTGTGTGTGTGTGTGTGTGTGTGTGTGTGTGTGTTTGGTGTTTTGTTTGTTTGTGTGTGGTGTTTGTATATGTGTGTGTGTGTGTGTGTGTGTGTGTGTGTGTGTGTGTGTGTGTGTGTGTGTGTGGTGGTTTTGTATCTGTGTGTGTGTGTGTGTGTGTGTGTGTGTGTGTGTGTGTTTGGTGTTTTTGTGTGTGTGTGTGTGTGTGTGTGTGTGTGTGTGTGTGTGTGTGTGGTGGTTTTGTATCTGTGTGTGTGTGTGTGTGTGTGTGGTGGTTTTGTGTGTGTGTGTGGTGGTGTTGTGTGTGTTTGAAGGTGGTTTTGATGATAATTCTCCATTGAGCTCCGTCGAGCGGTTTGATCCCAGAATGCACCGCTGGGAGTATGTAGCAGAGTTGACCACTCCCAGGGGCGGAGTCGGTGTTGCCACAGTGATGGGGCGTGTGTTTGCAGTGGGCGGGCACAATGGAAACATTTATCTGAATACAGTGGAAGCATTTGAGCCCCGAATGAACAGGTGAGAAAAAGAGAATATAAAGATGTCTGGAGTCCAATAAAGAACTGACTTGTTTATTTGTGTTTAATCAGATGGGAGTTAGTGGGCTCTGTGTCTCACTGTCGGGCCGGCGCAGGGGTCACCGTCTGTTCCACACACATCAGTCAGATTCGAGATGTCGGTCAGGGCTCCAGTAACGTCGCTGACTGCATGTAACCGCAATGACATGACACAGACTCCATAACCGTCACCCGGAAACCTCCCGGCGTATTCATGTGATCACTCCCCCTGTGTGCTGAATGTCATGTGATCACTCCCCCTGTGTGCTGACTGTCATGTGATCACTCCCCCTGTGTGCTGAATGTCATGTGATCACTCCCCCTGTGTGCTGACTGTCGGGTCATTTACTGTGTCTGTACAGTTACAAAGTTGTACTGGACGATACCGGCGGTTCATCGTGTGATGATTTCTTATGTTTAAGAGGTAGAAAAACTTCGGAAACTATTATTTATATGATTACTTTGACTTTTAAGACACACAGAACTAACATATTCCCGGCATTGTTTAGCCGTTGCATTTGTTTGCGAGTGTACAATCAGAAACATGAGCACTGATAGAATATCTATAATATGTGAAAGATCTTGTACAGTCTGATTTCTAATGCTCCTCATGTATGATATGAATATAGTATAAGGACCCACTTTATATGAGGTGTTTATCTATTATGTACTTAATCATTTAATATTATGTACTTATTATGTACATGTTGTTGCATTATACTTAAATATAAAGTACCTGCATTAAATTACTTATGTAGTTACACTGTTAAACTAACCCTAAACTTACCCTGACCTAACTTTAACCTAGTCCTAACTTTACCCTGACCTAACTTTACCCTGACCCTAACTTTACCCTGACCCTAACTTTAACCTAGCCCTAACTTTACCTGACCTAACTTTACCCTGACCTAACTTTAACCTAGCCCTAACTTTACCCTGACCCTAACTTTACCCTGACCCTAACTTTACCCTGACCCTAACTTTACCCTGACCCTAACTTTAACCTGACCCTAACTTTACCCTGACCCTAACTTTAACCTAGCCCTAACTTTAACCTGACCCTAACTTTACCCTAGCCCTAACTTTACCCTAGCCCTAACTTTAACCTAGCCCTAACTTTAACCTAGCCCTAACTTTACCCTGACCCTAACTTTACCCTGACCCTAACATTAAACTGACCCTAACTTTACCCTGACCTAACTTTAACCTAGCCCTAACTTTACCCTGACCCTAACATTAAACTGACTCTAACTTTACCCTGACCCTAACTTTAAACTGACCTAACTTTACCCTAGCCCTAACTTTACCCTAGCCCTAACTTTACCCTGACCTAACTTTACCCTAGCCCTAACTTTACCCTAGCCCTAACTTTACCCTGACCCTAACTTTACCCTGACCCTAACTTTACCCTGACCTAACTTTACCCTGACCCTAACTTTACCCTAGCCCTAACTTTACCCTAGCCCTAACTTTACCCTGACCCTAACTTTACCCTGACCCTAACTTTACCCTGACCCTAACTTTACCCTGACCCTAACTATCTAACACCTGAGCCCTAACTTTAACCTAGCCCTAACTTTACCCTGACCCTAACTTTACCCTGACCCTAACATTAAACTGACCCTAACTTTACCCTGACCTAACTTTAACCTAGCCCTAACTTTACCCTGACCCTAACATTAAACTGACCCTAACTTTACCCTAGCCCTAACTTTACCCTAGCCCTAACTTTAACCTAGCCCTAACTTTAACCTAGCCCTAACTTTACCCTGACCCTAACTTTACCCTGACCCTAACTTTACCCTGACCCTAACTTTACCCTGACCCTAACTTTACCCTGACCTAACTTTACCCTGACCTAACTTTACCCTAGCCCTAACTTTACCCTAGCCCTAACTTTACCCTAGCCCTAACTTTACCCTGACCCTAACTTTACCCTGACCTAACTTTAACCTAGCCCTAAACTCAAAATCTACCTCAACCTCAGTAGCTGCAACTGTAAATCATGTGAGAATTTTGCAGAACAACATGTAGTTACACAATAAATACATTATATTGTAGCATTTTAATGTAAGTACATAGTAGTAAAAGACTGTAAATATAGTGTGTATAGTATATTCCTGAAGCAGGTCCGTAAAGATCGTTTTAGTGTCTCTGTTCTTTATTGGGACACTTCAGTCGTTCTCGTGTTTTTAGCTTTTGATTGGTGCTGAAAAGATGTTTTG
>NC_068309.1:1195801-1205801 GCF_025860055.1 Xyrauchen texanus | reverse complement strand
TGTATATGTGTTTAATGTGTGTGTGTTCATGTGTTTAATGTGTGTGTTCATGTGTATAATGTGTGTATGTGTGTGTTTAATGTGTGTGTGTGTTTAATGTGTGTGTTTCTGTATGTGTGTGTTTAATGTTTGTGTATGTGTGTGTATAATGTGTGTGTGTTCATGTGTTTAATGTGTGTGTTTAATGTTTGTGTATGTGTGTGTTTAATGTGTGTGTGTTCATGTGTTTAATGTGTGTGTGTTCATGTGTTTAATGTGTGTATGTGTTTGTGTGTGTTTAATGTGTGTGTGTGTGTGTGTTTAATGTGTATATCTGTGTTTGTGTGTTTACTGTGTGTGTTTAATGTTTGTGTATGTGTGTGTATAATGTGTGTATGTGTGTTTGTGTATATTTAATGTGTGTTTGTGTGTGTGTGTGTTTAATGTGTGTGTGTTAGGTATTGGAGGGAGGGTCAGCCTGATAATTGGGCAGATAATGAAGACTGTGGTCAGGTTCAGGGTACCAATCAAGGCCGGTGGAATGATGAAACTTGCACAGCCAGACGACAGTATATCTGCAAACGACCCAACCGTATGTCTAAGCCGTATTTATATATACTATATATCTATATCAACTTCAACCATATACATTTGCTTTATAGGCATATTTCTGTGTTTCTGTAGCTAATCCAGCGCCGCTGTGTGACACGGGCAACGGCTGGGATCAGTTCGGCTCAAACTGCTACAAGCGGAGGGCGGGGCTTAGGAAGAGCTGGGCGGCGGCTCGCAGTGACTGTGTCAGAGAGGGCGGAGACTTAGTGTCCATCACTTCTGCTGAGGAGGAACAGTACGTGACAAGTCGACTGGACTCCTCGGCCTTTGACCTCTGGATTGGATTCTCCACTCTGGTGAGATTAACAGCATCATCAGAAGATCTCATGTTCTCTGACGGACAGTCAAATCTATCATTTGTCTCTAATCCCTTTTGGTGGCAGTTTTACATGTGCTGCAGGTTACTTTTATAAACCCTGTTGCAAAACAATTTATCTTATATATTTAGAGCGTAACGGTGCATGCCCACTTTTCCAGCGCTCTTGTTCCGGATGTATTTCTCCACAGAGATTTCATAAAATTCTTCATAAAAGAGTAAATCATGAAACAAACCAACCAGCTCTGAGGAGAATCACAACATTACAAACTTTGATTTGAAGCAAAAAAGTATTAAAATAAATCTGACAAATACACAAGACTGTACTTACCGTCTTTAAAGAGGGAATGAACTACAATCCCATGAAGCATTGCTAATGACGTAATCAAATACAAAATGACAGAAAAATACAAAACGATTTATTTCAGTTTGTTGAATATACTGTATAGAAGTTTAGAAACAATACATTTGAAGTATACTGCAAAATAATCAGATTTATACATATAAGTAGTGTGAAGCTGTAGGAAGACTCGATTGAGTCATTCAGAGTGCATCATGGGAGTGGGCGGAGTTTTATAATTGGTGGATCTTTCTCTGATGGATCATGGGTACTGTAGTTGTTCACCAGGAATTCCACTATTAAATAGGATTTTTTATTAAATACAATCTCTTTAAAGATGTAACGCATTAAATATAACTGCATTAAAGATGTAACGCATTAAAGATGTGACGCATTAAATATAACTGCATTAAAGATGTAATGCATTAAATATAACTGCATTAAAGATGTAACGCATTAAATATAACCGCATTAAAGATGTAACGCATTAAATATAACCGCATTAAAGATGTAACGCATTAAATATAACTGCATTAAAGATGTAACGCATTAAAGATGTGACGCATTAAATATAACTGCATTAAAGATGTAACGCATTAAAGATGTGACGCATTAAATATAACCGCATTAAAGATGTAACGCATTAAATATAACCGCATTAAAGATGTAACGCATTAAAGATGTAACGCATTAAATATAACTGCATTAAAGTTGCAATGCATTAAAGATGTGACGCATTAAATATAACCGCATTAAAGATGTAACGCATTAAATATAACCGCATTAAAGATGTAACGCATTAAATATAACTGCATTAAAGATGTAACGCATTAAAGATGTGACGCATTAAATATAACCACATTAAAGATGTAACGCATTAAATATAACCGCATTAAAGATGTAACGCATTAAAGATGTAACGCATTAAATATAACTGCATTAAAGATGTAACGCATTAAAGATGTGACGCATTAAATATAACCGCATTAAATATAACTGCATTAAAGATGTAACGCATTAAAGATGTGACGCATTAAATATAACCGCATTAAAGATGTAACGCATTAAATATAACCGCATTAAAGATGTGACGCATTAAATATAACTGCATTAAAGATGTAACGCATTAAATATAACCGCATTAAAGATGTAACGCATTAAATATAACTGCATTAAAGATGTAATGCATTAAATATAACCGCATTAAAGATGTAACGCATTAAATATAACTGCATTAAAGATGTAACGCATTAAAGATGTAACACATTAAATATAACTGCATTAAAGATGTAACGCATTAAAGATGTGACGCATTAAATATAACCGCATTAAAGATGTAACGCATTAAATATAACCGCATTAAAGATGTGATGCATTAAATATAACCGCATTAAAGATGTGACGCATTAAATATAACTGCATTAAAGATGTAATGCATTAAATATAACTGCATTAAAGATGTGACGCATTAAATATAACTGCATTAAAGATGTAATGCATTAAATATAACTGCATTAAAGATGTAATGCATTAAATATAACTGCATTAAAGATGTAACGCATTAAAGATGTGACGCATTAAATATAACCGCATTAAAGATGTAACGCATTAAAAATAACCGCATTAAAGATGTAATGCATTAAATATAACTGCATTAAAGATGTAACGCATTAAATATGTGACGCATTAAATATAACCGCATTAAAGATGTAACGCATTAAAGATGTGACGCATTAACTATAACCGCATTAAAGATGTAATGCATTAAATATAACTGCATTAAAGATGTAACGCATTAAAGATGTGACGCATTAAATATAACCGCATTAAAGATGTAACGCATTAAAGATGTGACGCATTAAATATAACCACATTAAAGATGTAACGCATTAAAGATGTGACACATTAAATATAACCGCATTAAAGATGTAACGCATTAAAGATGTAACGCATTAAAGATGTGACACATTAAATATAACCGCATTAAAGATGTAACGCATTAAAGATGTAACGCATTAAATATAACTGCAATAAGATGTAACGCATTAAATACAATCGCATTAAAGATGTAACGCCTTAAATACAATCGCATTAAAGTTGTGACGCATTAAATATAACCGCGTTAAAGATGTAACGCATTAAATATAACCACATTAAAGATGTAACGCATTAAATACAATCGCATTAAAGATGCAACGCATGAAATATAACCGCATTAAAGATGTAACGCATTAAATATAACCGCATTAAAGATGCAATGCATTAAATATAACCGCATTAAACATGTAACGCATTAAATATAACCGCATTAAAGATGCAACGCATTAAATATAACCGCATTAAAGATGCAACGCATTTAATATAACCGCATCAAAGATGCAACGCATTAAATATAACCGCATCAAAGATGTAAGGCATTAAATATAACCGCATCAAAGATGCAACGCATTAAATATAACCGCATTAAAGATGCAACGCATTAAAGATGCAACCCATTAAATATAACCGCATTAAAGATGTAACACATTAAATATAACCGCATTAAAGATGCAACGCATTAAATATAACCACATTAAAGATGCAACGCATTAAATGTAACCGCATCAAAGATGCAACGCATTAAATATAACCGCATTAAAGATGTAACGCATTAAATATACCCGCATTAAATGTGTAACGCATTAAATATAACCGCATTAAAGATGCAACACATTAAATATAACCGCATCAAAGATGCAACGCATTAAATATAACACATTAAATATAACCGCATCAAAGATGCAACGCATTAAATATAACCGCATTAAAGATGCAACGCATTAAATATAACCGCATTAAAGATGTAACGCATTAAATATAACCGCATTAAAGATACAATGCATTAAATATAACACATTAAATATAACCGCATTAAAGATGCAACACATTAAATATAACCGCATTAAAGATGCAATGCATTAAATATAACGCATTAAATATAACCGCAGTAAAGATGCAACGCATTAAATACAACGCATTAAATATAACACATTAAATATAACCGCATTAAAGATGCAACACATTAAATATAACCGCATTAAAGATGCAATGCATTAAATATAACGCATTAAATATAACCGCAGTAAAGATGCAACGCATTAAATATAACGCACTAAATATAACCGCATTAAAGATGCAACGCATTAAATATAACGCACTAAATATAACCGCATTAAAGATGCAACGCATTAAATATAACGCATTAAATATAACCCCATTAAAGATGCAACGCATTAAATATAACGCATTAAATATAACCGCATTAAGATGCAACGCATTAAATATAACGCATTAAATATAACCGCATTAAAGATGCAACGCATTAAATATAACGCATTAAATATAACCGCATTAAGATGCAACGCATTAAATATAACGCATTAAATATAACCGCATCAAAGATGCAACGCATTAAATATAACCGCATTAAAGATGCAACGCATTAAAGATGCAACCCATTAAATATAACCGCATTAAAGATGTAACACATTAAATATAACCGCATTAAAGATGCAACGCATTAAATATAACCACATTAAAGATGCAACGCATTAAATGTAACCGCATCAAAGATGCAACGCATTAAATATAACCGCATTAAAGATGTAACGCATTAAATATAACCGCATTAAATGTGTAACGCATTAAATATAACACATGAAATATAACCGCATTAAAGATGCAACACATTAAATATAACCGCATCAAAGATGCAACGCATTAAATATAACACATTAAATATAACCGCATCAAAGATGCAACGCATTAAATATAACCGCATTAAAGATGCAACGCATTAAATATAACCGCATTAAAGATGTAACGCATTAAATATAACCGCATTAAAGATACAACGCATTAAATATAACACATTAAATATAACCGCATTAAAGATGCAACACATTAAATATAACCGCATTAAAGATGCAATGCATTAAATATAACGCATTAAATATAACCGCAGTAAATATGCAACGCATTAAATACAACGCATTAAATATAACACATTAAATATAACCGCATTAAAGATGCAACACATTAAATATAACCGCATTAAAGATGCAATGCATTAAATATAACGCATTAAATATAACCGCAGTAAAGATGCAACGCATTAAATATAACGCACTAAATATAACCACATTAAAGATGCAACGCATTAAATATAACGCACTAAATATAACCGCATTAAAGATGCAACGCATTAAATATAACGCATTAAATATAACCCCATTAAAGATGCAACGCATTAAATATAACGCATTAAATATAACCGCATTAAGATGCAACGCATTAAATATAACGCATTAAATATAACCGCATTAAAGATGCAACGCATTAAATATAACGCATTAAATATAACCGCATTAAAGATGCAACGCATTAAATATAACGCATTAAATATAACCGCATTAAAGATGCAACGCATTAAATATAACGCATTAAATATAACCGCATTAAAGATGCAACGCATTAAATATAACGCACTAAATATAACCGCATTAAAGATGCAACGCATTAAATATAACGCATTAAATATAACCCCATTAAAGATGCAACGCATTAAATATAACACATTAAATATAACCGCATTAAGATGCAACGCATTAAATATAACACATTAAATATAACCGCATTAAAGATGCAACGCATTAAATATAACACATTAAATATAACCGCATTAAAGATGCAACGCATTAAATATAACCGCATTAAAGATGTAACGCATTAAATATAACCGCATTAAAGATGCAACGCATTAAATATAACACATTAAATATAACTGCATTAAAGATGTAACGCATTAAATGTAACCGCATTAAATATAATACAGTTTGAACATATATCAAAGCAAGTTTGGAGTCTCTGTCTCTAACCCTCTAGTGCAAACAGACGTATATTTGCACAGCATCTCTGTCTTCACATTACAGAAGTCTTCAAGTTGGAGTGTAATTTGAGTCTCAAGACAAACGTAACCCTAACCCTACAACATCAGTGTGTTTTAACACTAATAAACAACATGTTATATAGTCTTTGATACAACAAGCACGATGAAGTTGTGCATCTCTCGTGTTCTCAGGCATGCACGACTATCTCGTGTCAAATACAACCCGATGCCACGACATTCACCTGGTCGGACGCAAGTACCTCCACTTACACGAACTGGCCGGAGGGTCAACCAGATCTCACGTAAGTTCAACTAGTAACCGGATCTGGCTGGTTTCTTGTCATTGTTGTTCTGTGTGATAATAAAACTGTGTGTTTGAGACAGTGACAAACCGAACGGCCTGTGTACCGCCATGATTAAAGAGGCTGGCGAGGATTATGGGAAATGGAAAACACATGTATGCCGTTATACACGACCGTACATGTGCAAAAGAGCGTTGAACAGTAAGAGAATAATCGCCAAGAGATTTCTTTATCACATGGACATTCTGCTTGATTCACTGGTGTGTGTGTGTGTGTGTGTGTGTGTGTGTGTGTGTGTCTGCAGCTATTTGTCCTCCTGGCTGGTTGAGTTTCGCTGGTAACTGTTATTGGGTGGTCAGTAACCGAAATCTCTTGACCAGCTGGTATTTGGCTCAGAGCACGTGCTTCAACATGGGCGCAAACCTGGTGACCATCAAGAAGTACGAATAAACACGGATGTAAACGGAGATTGTTCTAGACACTTCTGGATCAAATACTGATCATTTATTTAACATGATTGTTTTCATCTCTAGTGAAGCGGAGCAGTTCTTCGTAAATGCCCAGTTACCCGATTTTCACCAGGTAGATTTACCTGATCTGTGGATCGGCGTTTCAGGTGAGCCGATCTGAGGAACGATTATCAAAGAGAAGCTCTTCAAATGCTCTTGACCTGAACTTCTGCGACTCAATAAATCGTTTGTCTCGGTTTTGTCTGTAACACCAGATAAGGACCAAGACGGAACGTTTCTCTGGGTGGACAAAACTGCGGTTGAGTTTTCAAACTGGAGCCCAAACTTCCCTCAGAATTCGGCGAGCCAGTGGGACTGCGGCCAAATTTACACCGGTGAGATCTTCGGAGGACTGAGACAGTTTGGCCATCGTAAACATATCGTTTAACGTTTGACCGTTTGTTCGTCTTTAACAGGAAACTACGCTGGGAAATGGGAAACGACCAACTGCTTTAAAAATCTGGGCTATATCTGCAAGATGGCCGGAGGTCAGAACGTGAAGCCCACTTCAGCTCCAGGTGAACAACATTACCCCAACCCCAACGATTGACTGATTTGATGAAAGCGTCCCGACTGAGATGACTTTTCCGTTGTTGTTGATGTTTCAGATGAGAGTAGTTGACATGTGATTGGCTTTTTCTCTGCAGACTCTCACTGTGATGAAGGATATCTTCTCTTCGGTGATCACTGCTTTCACTTCGAGACAGAATCCGTGAAGACGTGGCAGGATGCAGAAAATTATTGTGTCGCTCAGAGCGGACATCTGGTGAGCGTCCACAACCAGGAGACCATCAGCTTCCTGACGGGTAAGAAACGCTTCCCCTGAACTATCAGCTTATTATTGTAATAGTAAGGATTTTTATTATTTGTATTATTCTGCCCTAAAACTGATCGTGCAGACCAAACTGTAAGTCTTAGAGAGCTGAAACTTGGAGGGAAGGTAGTCCCTTAGAGTACTACAGGGTAACAAAGTTTCGGCCTGATCGGCCTCAAGGTGGCGCTGTAGTGATCATGTTTATATTTTGGTCCATAACTCCTAAACCGTTTGTCGCACAATCAAGTGTCTTACATCGTTGGATTCATTGGCTCAAGACGAACTAAACGTACAGCTCTTCATTTCCATCATGAAAATGTTTGCGCTAATTTGCATAATTCGAAAAACCTACTTTTTTTAACTCCTCCTATGCCGTATTTCCGATTTGCACAAAAATTGGGGCGTGTCTACTATGAACCCTCCTGACAAAAATGTGTCAACATTTTTTTGATTCGTCGAAGCGTTGCGAAGATATAAGTCAACGTGTTGGTCAGTCATCGTCCGTTTTGTACGTATTAACCAATATCTACCAAACGAAATGGCCAAATGTTATGAAACTTGATAAACATAGACAACAGGACATTCTGATGATTCACACAAAGTAGCGAAAAATTTAGCCAATAGGGAGCGCTACAACAACAAAAGAAATAAAACGAATAACTCCGCAACCGTATCGTCAATGAAGTTGAAAATTGGTATGCATCTTGTAGGGGCCAAAGGCTAACATATCCTACAATATCAATTGGACAAATAAAAAAACATGGCTGCCAGCAGCCAATCAAATTTCAGTAGCTAATAACATCAAATCTGAATGGCCGACTGTTACGAAACTTGAGATATTTTTAGACCGTGTTTGAATAAGATCGTGTACCAAGATGAATGAAAATCGGCCACAAGGTGGTGCTATAACAAGGACATTTACGTTTTCACCAATAACTCAGCAACAGAGTTGAATAATCTCAAAATTCTTTTTTCGTCTAATTCCAAAACGTATATCTTCGTATTATGGCATTTTATAAAAATTTTCTGCAATTCTAATTTTCTAAAAAAGCTACTTTTTCTAACTCCTCCTAGGCCTTATATTTGATTCTCACAAAAATTGGTGTCTACTACAAACACTCCTGAGAAAAAGTTATCAAAGTAATTTTGATTCGCCCAAACGTTGCAAAGATATTAGCCAACTAATTGGTCAGGCGTCATACATTGTGCTTATTGACCAATATCTACCAAACGAAAAGGCCAAATGTTACGAAAATGTATACACATGTATAAAGGCACATTTCTAGTCTGCTTACCAAATTGCAAAAAGTATTAAATTAATTTATAAAAAAAAGAATATAAATATCGCCTGTAGGGGGCGCTACCACTTCAAAAAATGCTCATAACTCTGCAACTGTATTATCAATGAAGTTGAACATTGGTATGCTTCTTGTAGGGTCTAAATGCTAACATATTCTACAATATAACAAATAAAAAACATGGCTGCCAGCAGCCAATCATATTTCAGCAAAATGGCTGTATAAATGGTGTGCAAATTATTGTATATTATCCAACAATACCTGCTATTGTGAACTGCATCTAGGACTCCCTAGGTCAATAATTATCAATAATTAAATAACTTTAGTTATTTATGGGTTGCATTTATCATTTGGGTTTGACCAAGTGTATCCAAAAGCCTATAATTCCTCAAAAAATATATTCAAACTTCTAAAACATTTTTGGGTATTGGGTGCTTTGTGGCTTTATATCAATGACCACCATAACAATTATCCTGTTTCAGGATCGTTGAACACAAGACATCAGTCATATTTAACACCAGATTGCAAATTTAGCAACTTACAAAGTACATATACAAATGACTCGACACACTTTAGAAGAAAATGTCTTTAATTTGTGACCGTTTGATCACACAGCCCACATGAGCAGAACGTCCTGGGTCGGTCTGAACGACATCAGCAGTGAGGGAACGTTTGTTTGGACCGACGGAACTCAACCCGTGAGTGAAACTCTTCAAACATCGGTTACATTTGTTTATATTGTCCGGCCTCTGAATGTGTTTGAGCAGAAATACAGAAGTGTGTTAGACAGCATGTCTGTGCTCGCTGTAGGACTTCCTGCCATGGGAATTAAACCAGCCTGACAACTGGCAGGGCAATGAAGATTGTGTTCACATTCGTGGGACGGAACATCCCGATACAGGA
>NC_068309.1:1180801-1185801 GCF_025860055.1 Xyrauchen texanus | reverse complement strand
ATCCGGCTTCTCACGATATCGTGGTGCAGACCACAAAACTTGAGTTTTTTAGGGCCGGCTGTGGCTCAGGTGGTAGAGCGGTCGGCTGCTAATCGCAGGGTTGGCGGTTTGATTCCCGGCCCACATGCCTCCACATGCCGAAGTGTCCTTGGGCAAGACACTGAACCCCAAGTTGCTCCCAACGGCAGACTAGCACCTTACATGCAGCTCTGCCATCGCGATATGTAAATAACCGCGATGGCAGTGTGTGTGTGGTGGAGCGGTAGAGTACCGGTTAGCACGCTGCGCTACTGAACCTGGTGACCAGAGTTCGATTCACGCTCATGGCCAACACCAGTGACGATTATCTGAACCGGTCCCGGGACTCCCTAGGTCGACTCAGCCTAAACTGAGTACCTGGTGCGGTGTGTAAAACATCGCCAGTGGGGAGACAAAGGCGGTCGGGCGTGGTGCTGGCACCACGACCGTTCCGGCCTTCATAGGTGCTCGCTAACAACACTTGCCCCTACAGTCTGCCTACACATATAAAGGCTAAATGGGGGATCTTTGTCTTTGTTGTGTGTGAATGTGTGTGTGAGTGAGTGTAAATCGATTTGGTAACCGCTAAGGTTAAAAAAGGTGCTATATAAGTGCAAACCATTTACCATTTTGACCTTTAAGCACAGTTGAGGAAGTCAAACATACAACCCTGTCATGCACCAACAATTATGTGTCATGCAGGTTTTTTACAAAAAGTTCAAATGATGTTTGATACATCAGTAGGGGGAAAAAAACTGCTGTTTATATACTGTCTATAAAGATGAATTAGGCAAAATATGTGTTTATTTGCATTGGATATTTTATGTATTATGTTCTTTGTTGCATTGCTTTGAGCAGATGTTGTGTTTCTTATTACAACATGGTACGTTCAATGGTTTAATGGACGCTTGATAGAACCAATTGGTAACAAATTTGTAAATGAAGACCAAGAACCAATAACACATTATGATGTTAAAGACACAGAGCTGTTTGAAGACTCAATGATCAGATGAGTGAGTGAATTAATGAATGTGTGATGTTTTCAGGTGGGCACAGGTCAGGCAGCCGCGGCATGGATTGGAATGAGAATGTTAGGTGTCGCAGGTGGAGAATATATGTAAGTATTATGACTAGGGCTGTCGATTTAACGCATTCATTTTTATAAAATGAATCGCACTGAATTAACGCAATTAATGGCAATGCCCCCAGACCATAATAAGGAAGATTCCTGAGAAATGCAAGCATGTAGTACCACCTGTTTATTCCAGGGGCAGTAAGTGAAACTTCAGCTGTGTGAGCAAAACACTCGAAGGAGCGCAAATCCGAACTAAGAGATCTCAAGATGTGTTTAAAGATTGAGTATTAAACTATATTTAACTTGACTCAGTGACCTAAACATTTTATGTATATGACGCTAACGCACCTGAGATGTCTGACGTAGTTGTAGATTGATGGTCCTTAAACAAGCCCTCATAATTAATCTTGTGAAATAGATTGTTGTGATGTAATTAATTCGATTAAAAATATTAGCGATTGACAGCCTTAAATCATTAGAGTTTGTGTTATCACATGTATGTCTTCAGATTCACTCGTGTTGTTGTGTTCGTGTAGGTGGGTGGATTTATCTCCAGTGACGTATGTGAACTGGGGTCCCGGAGAACCCAACGATGCCAACGGAGAAGAACAGTGTGTCCAGATGAACAGATATCCAGGTGCTGATACACTTTTAGAGTGATTAAATATGATTTCAGCCATCACAAATATACTTCATATTTACCTTTTAAAAAAACCTTGATCTTAACCTTGCTGAAATATACATTTGAATGATTTTTGTTTTTCTGTTTCACTTTTAAAATGACTATATCATAATTCCAGTGGGTCAGAAGTTTACATACACTAACTTAACTGTGCCTTTAAGCAGCTTGAAAAATTCCAACAAATGATGTCAAGCCTTTAGACAATTAGCCAATTAGCTTCTGATAGGAGGTGTACTGAATTGGAGGAGTACCTGTGGATGTATTTTAAGGTCTACCTTTAAACTCAGTGCCTCTTTGCTTGACATCATGGGAACATCGATAGAAAAAAAAAAAGTCTGGTTCATCCATGGGAGCAATTTCCAAATGCCTGAAGGTACCACCAGTACCGCCGCTCCCAATAAGCCGACTATGCAGTCTGCATAGGGCACCAACTCCCTAGGAGGGCACCAGAAAGTCCACCGGCTGCCCTTATACTATATGTTATTCAAGGACCCGAAAGCAGTTGCGGCACACAGATTCCGTCCACCCGGAACTCTGCATAGGGCATTAATTTGGCCAGCGGCGGATACCCTGGATACCACGTCCATCTGTACAAACAATAGTACACAAGTATAAACACCATGTGACCACACAGTCATCACACCGCTCAGGAAGGAGACGCATTCTGTCTCCTAGAGATGAACGTAGTTTGGTGCTAAAGTGCAAATCAATCCCAGAACAACAGCAAAGGACCTTGTGAAGATGCTGGAGGAAACAGGTAGACGAGTATCTAGATCCACAGCAAAACCAGTCCTATATGGACATCACCTGAAAGACTCAGCAAGGAAGAAGCCGCTGCTCCAAAACCACCATAAAAAGCCAGACTACAGTTTGTAAGTGCACATGGGGACAAACATCTTACTTTTGGGGAAATGTCGACTGTTTGGCCATAATGACCATCGTTATGTTTGGGGGGAAAAGGGTGGGGCTTGCAAGTCGAAGAACACCATCCCAACCGTGAAGCATGGGGGTGCAGCATCAATTTGTGGGGCAGGGACGGATTATGACTTGCAAAGACCCCGGGGCCAATTATCTCCAAGGGCCCCTGTCCAAAAGTTGTTGACCGAATCATAATATTGTATCTGCCGTTTCCGCTGATTAAAGGTAGCAAAAACATGCTGAAAATGTTGTGTCCACCAACAGGTTCATGGAATGATGCGAACTCGCGGTCGAGCCAGCGCTGGGTATGTGTGTAAGAAATATCCAGGAAATGACCACACGCCGCCTCACCGACGGCTTCATGGGAAGGAAACTGTCCCGAGGGTAAACGTATAAATAATAGATCACCCAACATACATGATTCAGTGTTCAAATGTGTTCAGTATTTGATGTACGTGATGTAACATCAACGTGATTTATCACAGGATGGATGAAATTCCGTAACAAATGTTACATATTCAAGGGAAACCACAAACAACAGACTGAGTATAAAGCGAACTGGACGCACGCACGCGATTGGTGCCGACAGCAGAAAGGAGATCTCGCCGTCATCGATGATCAGAATGAAAACGGTAAACCGCGTACTCTCTCAATATGACATCATAGGAGTATCAGTTACTATCTTACAGTCATGAGTTTGTCACAATGGCCGAAATTTGACTCTTCAGATTTTGTGGCGAAGTTATCTGAGGGATCTGATTGAACCCGTTTGGATCGGTTTGTCTGACACGCTGCATGAAGGGAAGTTCGCGTGGAGTGACGGAGTCAGTCCGGTTCTGTTCACAAACTGGGCTGAGAAGGAGCCGAACAACGTTGACGGGCAGGTGAGAATTGACTCGTGCGTTGCTGTCGATCCACAGGTACATGTGAAGACACTGACCTTTGACCTGTCTCTCAGGAACACTGTACAGAAATATCCCACCATCACCTGGTAACGGGTCGCTGGAACGATGAGCGGTGTAATCTGGAGCGAGGATGGGTGTGCACCATGAAGAAATGTATGTGCAGATTCATTGGTCAAGAGTTTATAGAGTGCTAGTGTCACAATTGTTACTGATCGTCATCTCCGGTTTTTCACAGCGAGCAGCATTCCTGTCCCCCGCCAACACGCAGCCCGTGTCCGTCCGGATACGTCTCCTGGTACAGCAACTGCTATAAATTGATTTCAGAGCCCAAGACGTGGGATGAAGCTCAGCAGGCGTGAGAAGGAGGGAGGAAACCTGGCCAGTGTGGACATGAGTTACGATCAGGCCTTCATCTCTGGAGCCGTGCAGCAGGGCAAAACCGATGCCTGGATCGGACTGCGGCGAATGGTACGTCATCAAACCCCGAGTAAGAGGTTCAGAATATGAGCAGAGCTGAAGCTGCTGTTGTTAATGTTGTTGTTCTACAGCCGGACAGTGATTCGTACAAATGGTCAGACGGTTGGCCAGTGTTCTTCACTCACTGGGGTCCAGGTGAACCAACCAATCACAAGGGCGAAGGGTGTGTGAGCATGCACGCCCCGTCACACTTCATCCAGGGCACTTGGAACGACACGGCCTGTGACGTCGCCAAACCGTACATCTGTAAAAGCACTACAGGTAAAACTCCGCCAACAAACACTTCCATTCATACCGACCCCTATTGAGTTATAATATTGTGGACGTTCTCTCTGAAAACTCAGAAAAGCCTCCAGCGACTCCGGCTCCGGGAGACGGGAAGTGCTTGACGGGTTGGTGGCGATACGGACGTCACTGCTATTTCGTGTATGACGGAAAAGTGGGCTTCTCTTGGCCGGAGGCGCGACACTTATGCCAGGAGTACGTCGGAGCCGATTTAGCCTCGATTCACAGTCGCGCCGAGGTGGAATTCATCAGGAACATCAACTACACCAAGTACCACAACGTTTGGATCGGCCTGACCAGAGATCGTTCATGTACGTGTTTGAGTCTTACGGTATTGTTGGCTTTGTTTTTGCCCTTTCATTGATCATCTGACGATTGTGATTGTAGTCGGCTGGGGTTGGACGGACCTGACGTCTCTGGGCTTCACGAACTGGGCTCCTGGAGAACCAAACGAAGCGATTCATGACGGTGATGTGGGGAAAGAGAACTGTGTGGAGATGTACCACGACGGCAGGTGGAACGACAACAACTGCGTGCAGAAGAGAGGCTTCGTGTGCCGACACCGCCAGTGTACGATGACATCGTTAACATACTTTAATGCTGAATGTGCGAAGATATGTATGTGAAAGTGCTGCTAACA
>NC_068309.1:1163301-1173301 GCF_025860055.1 Xyrauchen texanus | reverse complement strand
GCTTAACTTTGTTATTGACTCTGAGAGTTTATGTAACAGTTTACAATGGGAAGCAAATAACTTCTGCCTATAGATTTGTAGTCTTATATAATTCAGAATAAAATACAGCAGCAGTTCTCATGAAATCCAGAGGACATAAACACCAGATATCTGTAGAAGTAATAATCACTTTATATTTATATATATATATATAAATATATGAATCAATTTTATTTGAGATCACGGTTGACAGAGTGATAAACATGAATATGTTTATATATATATATATATATATATATATATATATATATATATATATATATATACACAGGATGAATAAATGCTTCAATGTTAAGATATTTTGAGCTCTTAGACAACATTAGACTTTGTTTACGTCTAAAGGTTTATTAAAATAGAAGACGCGTCCTATCAAAACACCACAGACAAATTCATTCATTCGGTTCTCCTTTCATCTGCCAATCAAACTGCCTCAAATTCCAGAGGAAATCCGAAATATAACCCTGTTTATTTGTTTTCATTGTTTATTTTTAATGGTGACCAGAAACGGCGGACACTGAAGTGTGTTGAGTGCTAAAGTGACTCGGACACAGAGAGTCTGTTCCTGCCGTTGATTCAGATGTTCGGTCACATCGAACCGAAGCCCGCAGTCCTCCGGCAGAACGGACGGCGATCCGTGCGGTTCAACGGGCTTAGTGTGGGTCTCCGAGTTGCTTTGAACTTGGATTGTTTCTCCATCCAGACCAAATTCATTTATTGGCAACAAAACAAAAGCTTGAGTCCACGGGCGGCAGCTCGTCTGAATAAACCAACAGAACTCTCCGGATTCACCTGCAGAGAATGAAGACAGACATGAGGGATGGACACGGGTTCGAACAGTATCACGTTAGTTCAGTGGTGTTTGTTTACACGAGTCAGTGATCAATATTGTTACAGGGTTTACTTATCAGCTGTTGATAAAAACGGCACATTTTTGTTTATTTTTAGGCTTTGATTGTGGGAGATTTTTGCGTTTGTGTACTTGTACACATGTAAACACATGTACACTTGCATGTGACTTTAAACCCTTAACCTTATAATCAGGGCTGGACTGGTAATCTGGCATAACGGGCATATTCCTGGTTGCCCGACGCACTTTGGGGCCGATCAGGGGCGGACTGGCCATTGGGAGAACCAAGCGGACTGGTGCGTGGGACGCGGAATGGGCCGCGATAAGCTAAAATTAGCCACTGTGTTATGCAGAACGGACCACAAAACGGTGCTACGATATGAAGAAAAGCACCCGCTCAACAACTTTTGGTTCAACCCACCCCCTGCTCAACAACTTTTGGTTCAATCCACCCCCTACTCAACAATATTTGGTTCAATCCACCCCCTACTCAACAACTTTTGGTTCAATCCACCCCCTACTCAACAATATTTGGTTCAATCCACCCCCTACTCAACAACTTTTGGTTCAATCCACCCCCTGCTCAACAACTTTTGGTTCAACCCACCCCCTGCTCAACAACTTTTGGTTCAATCCACCCCCTACTCAACAACTTTTGGTTCAACCCGCCCCCCCACTCAACAACTTTTCGTTCAACCCGCCCCCCGCTGAACAACTTTTGGTTCAACCCGCCCCCCCACTCAACAACTTTTGGTTCAACCCGCCCCCCATTCAACAACTTTTTGTTCAAATAGTGGTTATTTGTGAGAAGAAAAGTGGTTTCAATGTTTATATCGATCTATTTAAAATAACGGCATGAAAAGTGACTCTTATGTTGGGATAAATGACAACTTATTTTAATAAAGTAAAAGTTACTGTAATGTCAGTGTTAATGCGTTAACGCATGCGATTAATTAAAAAAAGTTTAACATGTTAATTTTTCCTAATCGCGATTAACACATTTACCGTTAATACAGCATAAAAACTGGTGTGAAGGATGGAAGCTTTGTCATGTGTCCGGCAGGAGTCATTACACCGACACACAAACCACAGCCTGTCAGTGATGTGAGCGGTGGTGGCGTCGTGGACTAAAGCACATAACTGGTAAGCAGAAGGTTGCTGGTTTGATCCCCACTGTCACCACCATTGTGTCCTTGAGTAAGACACTTAACTCCAGGTTGCTCCGGGGGGATTGTCGCTGTAATAAGTGCTCTGTATAATACATTGGTAATCAGAAGGTTGCTGGTTTGATCCCCACAGTCACCACCATTGTGTCCTTGAGTAAGGCACTTAACTCCAGGTTGCTCTGGGGGGATTGTCCCTGTCATAAGTGCACTGTAAGTCACTTTGGATAAAAGCATCTGCCGAATGCATAAATGTAAATGAGTTAATGCTATTCGATTTACAAAACAAGCCCAGATGGAACTTATGATCGAATTGTGAGTTTAAAGCGGCGTTCGACACTGGCGTTGATGCGACTCATGAACGCAGCTTCACGATTGCTGTAAGAAAGTAAATAGCAACCGTCTACCGGCTGATTAATATTGTGGAGGATGAGAGTTTAAGAGATTGAATCCACATTGCAATTAATACGCACCTATGTAGAGACTAGTTCATTAAATTAGTCAAACTCACACTTACACTTTTGGAAACGTTTCATGTTATTTTAATTGATAATATTTTAGGGGATTTCTATCTTTACACTTTGGAATATTTTAATGAAGCATGATATTGTAACATTTTCCAAAGATGGAAATAAACATTTTGACAGGAAAAGAAGTTAATAGTGTCAAATTTCAGCATTTTCAAATTCTGCGATTAATCGTGATTAAAACGTTTAATTGACTGACAGCTCTAATTGTTACTGATATTGGAAAATGTAAATGAGTCATGTATTATAAAGCACTTTGGGTCACTTCTGTTGTTATAAAGGTGCTCTATAAATAAAGGTTGAGTTGTGTAAATTTAGTATTAGCAACTTGTGCTTGATTCAAATTTTGTATATTATTGTATATTGAAAACTCCCTTTGAAATCCACGTATTAAATATGATACAAGAGCCATTACATTTACATTCATGCCCACCACAAAACAAATCACAGAGCCCTGAAAAGTCTGACATATACATTTGATAAGACATATTTAAAGTGCGAACTACTATTTCGGTGTATTTTCAAACATGCAGCGTGCTCTGTCATTTTAAATATCTCATTATTGTACATTACAAGCTATGATGATGTCGTCTCACCAAGTTCATGAGACCAAGCCTTTTTTTAAAGGTCGATATAGTGTTTGGTGCATACAAATACAGAATACAGAATATTTTATTGATATTGTATTATAACTGTGACACATTGCAATGCGTATTTTTAGAGCAAGGAGCGGACGTTGTCATGGTCAAACCCTCAAACATTTGGGATCTCTGAAAAGCCCAGAGAGTCCTCTGATAACACCACATGTATGGGATACACAGAAATGTATTGAGGGAGGATAATGACCTTATTCAGTCGTCTAATGGATCAAATATGACACATAAACAAACAATTATATTCACAGTTTGGCTAAAGCTACTAAAAACACATTCATGTCAAAACATTCCAGGGTTAAAGAGAGTCTCTGCACAGCCTTAATCAGAGTTTATCTTAGAAATGAAATATAAGACTCTTACCGGACTCTGCGTCTTTGAATCGGACCGTGAGTTTCTGTTGCTGGTCCAGAATCTGTCTGTAAGTGAACATCGTGCAGCTTAACACACATTCAGACGGCAAGTCGACGTCCTTGGACATCTCAGTGACAATCTCGTCCTTGTCCAAACACTCCTGAGCAAACGCACAGAACGGGACAGAACACAGCGTTGCCCACAGCAGCCACGAGCTCACGCACGCCATTGTGTTTGTGTAGTTGTGTGTCTTGTTAAAGTTCAGGCGGCACTGAAGAGTCCATCAGAGATCTGCTGTGGGTCGAGACTCTTTTACTGAGTGCGCAACAGCTCCCAGAATAATCAGCTCATCTCAGAAATGCATGGCAAGAAACAAGCATCTCTAACCAATCAAATGTGAGCAGAGACTCGGATCATGTGGGTTCATTCGGTCTAATCTCTGCTTGTTTTGCTTGTTTCATGCAGACCCTTCCAGAAACCACACACAGGCCAATAAAACATGTTAGTGTCCTGAGAAAACTGCAACTAGTTTATAGAAGAAAATGACACGGTGATTTCACGAAAGCTTTCTTTAATGAAACATTATGGCGATACTGTGGAGACAAAACATGCATTTGACTGTATTTGTCAAATGCATGTGACATATGAAGGTCTGATACGCTCAAATACGATCATGTGTGACATTTGAAACCGTTTACAGATTCTGAAAGCACAAAATGAAATCATAAATCCATGCATTTGATTAAATACTGGCTTGTAATGATGCAAACTGCTCGTGATGTCATTAAGAACAAATCTGCTTTTAAAAATGAAGAATCACAGTTCAACAGAGGTCATTGTAGCATGTTACATTGTAGCCACACAGCCGAAATGTTCACCCTGGATGTCCCGCTCCATTCCTTTCTTATAGACGTTCCCAACACACACAGAGGCATGTGCACATGAACGAACAAGCAACAAACTAAACGGCTAATCGTCTCATTATACCACACAAGAATGTGGCTCCGATTGCATCTTTTATTGGCATCGTCCATTTAGATTCCTCACTGGATAAACTATCCCACATGAGACAGAATTGACTGAAGAATGTAGGGCAAATTAACTGTTACAGTTCGTTTGCTGCTCAGTTTTGCCAGCGGTTTCATGGAACGCACGACTGAAATCTGGCCAGACTGAAACCGCTGCGTCAATAAATCTAAAAACAGCTCTGGGACCCCAGAGACACAATGGGCCTTGAATTTATTTTTCCACTCCGTTTTTGGAACACACCCCTAAAAACCCCACAAAAGTCCATGTCCTGACCTCCCGACAGCAGCGACAGTCAAACGTAAAGACATTTTCACAAACCAAAATACGTTTGGCGTGCTATTTAACCTACAAGCTTTTAGCTGTTTGATCACACAGGTGACCTATGAAGAAGCGGGACGTTTTACTTAGGAAGGGGTCATGACCTCGGGGCCTCTCCAGGGTCACGGCTACAGAACCAAACTGCTCCGTTAGTCCACGTGAGAAATGGGGCGGTCTCGTGAGCTTCGGTGTACAGCACTGAATACCTGAGAGGAAAAAGTCCTTTAAACCACATCGGAAGATGCACGTTTGAGCCGATCAAGTCGGACGGCGTTGTGAGGGTCACCGGGCGGGCGGATCCGTGTTCGGATTTACACCGAGTGAAGGTGAAACTCTCCGGATAAACGATCCAGCGTTCCCAACCTAAATCTGACGCACAAAGACATCGAGGCGGATCACACTGAACCTGGACGTTTGCTAGCGCTAATGAACATCCGTTTAAACACTCACCTGTCGTGAACACCTGTGAGGAATGTGTGCAGCACTTCTGTTCCAGCGTGCTTCCGGGAATCCTCCGGCGACGACGAGTTCCCTGTGGAATAGAACATTAACTCAGAACATCAGCCTGATCTGTGCGTTTAGTTCACCTGCGCTGGATCGAACGCTGCTTTTGAAGCGACTTTCCATTGATCGCGCGAGGCGACTCATCCTCGGGGACACTCGGGGCTCCTGCTGAAGACCGAACGATCCCAGAAGGAATTCCCTGATGTCCAGATCTCCTTTGCATCCACAATACATAAACAAACCAGCAAATCTGAGCTCAGTCGAGGATCTTTCGCAAGGAGCGATGGGTTGAGATCGCTCACAGCATCACATGTTTGCAGGCCGCTCCGTTCACGTCTTATTAAACGGCACCCAAATATATTCAGCAGACGGCCAGATGTCAGTGTGTTCTGTCGCTTTGTCTCATGGTTCGACTCTGTAAAAAGAACACACCGAGTTGCCTCAGATATTCCCACAACATTAAGAGTCTCTTTGGAGGAAAATGATGTTTATATATGACTGGAAAAAGTGCCTGGGAAACATCTTGCATGCGAGGCGAGATACTCAGTGAAACACGATAAGGTCAAAAGGTCAGCGGGAGTCAAATGAAAGAACAGTATGTGATGCTCACCTGTCACTTGTCACCCGCGGCCCGTGAGCTTCAGAAAATCCAAACATGAGATCTGAACTCTCGACTGAACGAGTTTATAACACAACGCAGACTACGTTATTATAAATGACACTGCACAGCCTGTATAGAGAGTTAAACCGGTCGATCATGAAATCAGCATGAATAATGTTGCAATAAATGATCATCTCAGGGTTCCATCAGGACATGGACGCAGATGATCGTGGACGTCTTTTGTTCTTCGGTTGTTACCTGTGTGATTGGACGGCAGGTGTCTGAGGTGAACTATGAAGGACAAACGTCTTCCTGAAAGGAGAGGTGATAAACGAGGAGGAGAATAAACCATTCTTCCTTGATTGAGGGAATTCTTATTCTCTGTTACATTGTAGCAAAAGCGATCCGCTCAGATGTGCAGGTGCAGAGATGAAGACAAACATGAGAGGAAGAGACGAGTAAACTAACGATTCTCGGGAAACACTCCCGTTTGTGCCCCCGATTTACTGCAGATACGACGAACAATACACCGAACTGTTATTAAACTCTGAACAGGTTTAAGGCGCTGGAACACAGGTCAAAGGTCAAAGGTCAAAGGTCAGCTCTGACCACAGACACAGAGGATCTCGGTTAGATGCACATTGAAAGGGTTCAATGGGGAATAATATGTTGCAAAAGCAGCTGCCGCTCCAGGACACAATTTCCTCTCTGCTGGTGTGATGAATTCATCTGATGCAACTCGAGTCTCGTCTGTGCAATACACCGGTATAAACCGAAATTTGGCAACTGTTATACATTTTGGATTAGCATCTGAATCGCGATTAAGCAAAACCACAAAAGCAAGAAATGTAGCCTCACGGGTATGGTGCCCAGGGCCTCTTCACTGCCCGGGGTGCCCTGGGCTTTAAGGCTGCGCGATTTAGTTTGGTGATCCCACCTGCTTGAAAACCCTTTTGGGCATGAACAATGAACACCCCCAACCCCCCACCCCGCTGCCCACTCAAGAACTTTTGGGCATGAACAATGATTTTACAATGACACATTATTATTTAAATAACAATATCATCAATATTATACGTTTTGGTCAGAAACATTCTTTTTAATGTTTTTTCTCCCCAATCTGGAACGCCCAATTCCCAATGCGCTTCAAGTCCTCGTGGTGGCATCGTGACTCGCCTCAATCCGGGTGGCGGAGGATGAATCTCAGTTGCCTCCGCGTCTGAGACCTTCAATCCGCGCATCTTGTCACATGACTCGTTGAGCGCTTTACCGTGGAGACGTAGCGCGTGTGGAGGCTTCACGCTATTCTCCGCGGCATCCACGCACAACTCACCACACGCCCCACCGAGAGCGAGAACCACATTATAGCGACCACGAGGAGGTTATCCCATGTGACTCTACCCTCCCTAGCAACCGGGACAATTTGGTTGCTAAGGAGACCTGGCTGGAGTCACTCACCACATGCCCCACCGAGAGTGAGAACCACATTATAGCGACCACGAGGAGGTTACCCCATGTGACTCTACCTTCCCTAGCAACCGGGCCAATTTGGTTGCTAAGGAGACCTGACTGGAGTCACTCAGCAGGCCCTGGATTCAAACTCACGAACTGAGCCTTTGGATTGGCCACACCCCCTCTTGTCAAAACCCCGCCCTCCAAAGATACCAAATGAGCATTATTGTCCGCGTTTCCACTAATTGGGCCAAATTAGGGCATGCTTGTGCGTGCCAGGGTCAGTTGCGTTCCCACTGTCACATCTGGGCTTCTTCGCGCCACCTCAAGTCTTTCCCCTTGGGCCAAACAAGGCCAACTGGGGATTGAGGCGGGTTCAATGTCAAAGGCGACCATCCAGCAGACAATGGTACAGGTTTGGGAAAACATTTTAAATTGCGGCCATTGTACAAATCCATTAAAATGCCCAATGGACAAAGAAATAACTTTCCAAGGTTCGGCGAACTTTCATAGACGGTGTGCTGGGACATCGTCCCGCTGTTAGTCCAGAGACCACTCGGGACATCATGGCAGTTACAGGCGGTGTGTCGCCAACGGCGCAATCCTGCTAGCTAGCTAATGTTTACAAACGATACAAACTCAATATTCTAGATAACAGGATCAGAACAAGCTCAGATTGAGATTCCCTCTTGTTGTTTAAAACAACAGCAGTAAAACAGCGCCCTCCACTGGCAACTGATGAACAACGTGACATAAAAAGGGCATTAAGCCTCAATAATTCCCTGCAGCTACAATACTACGAGAACGAGCGACATGATTGACAGGCAGAAAGTGTGTAGAAATAATAATAAGTTGTTAATTATGTCAGCAGCAAATGAGATGTCTGATCTGAAATAAACTGATGTTGTCTGTCGTTCTCCGTGCTGATAATCACAACATCTGTTGATTTCAGATCAATAATGAACTCATCACATGATCCAGCAGGTTATTATATAAAACAGAGATCTGTTAAAGTGAAGGTTTAAAGTGGAGCAGCAGAAGGCTGTAAATAGAAGAGCTCTGTCCATAAATAACCTTTATCACTCTGTTTATCCGTCTATTCTGGGCTGAAGATGAGCGGTGTTAACACTAATCCACCAGCGGGTCGTTGATGTGATTAACTGCTCACACGCTCCACAAACACACTGACACAGAGCGAGAAGATGCTTCATATAACTACACCTGTCTGTCTGTCTGTCTGTCTGTCTGCCTGTCTGTCTGTCTGCCTGTCTGTCTGTCTGCCTGCCTGCCTGTCTGTCTGTCTGTCTGTCTGTCTGTCTGTCTGTCTGTCTGCCTGTCTGTCTGTGGTCATGTGTTTAATGTGATGATGGATCTCTGACAGACTCAGGTGAGTGTCATGATGGTTTTAGATGTAACTGAAGGGAGTTATTCATGTTTGATTATGATTGACAGGCGATCACATGACCGATATTCTGCTTTATGTCACGCGTGTGAATAACATGTTGAAATGTGTGTATGTGTGCAGACTGAGGATGGGATGTGGAGTCACGAAATCAAACCAGCAGCAGCTGAAAGCAAGTGAAGGAGGTGAAATATAATTCTGTCACGGCATTAAATGAAAAAGGACATTTTGATTTGATGAACATGAAATTGAAGAAATGTTACACTTTATGAAAGAAAGAGCAAAATAAATGTTCGTAATCATTAATCTGTCTCATGTTGCAGTTCCAGGTTATTTTTTATCTTGGATTTTAATACGATTATTTTGTAAATGTCACTATAAATGTTTTATAGTGAAAATCATTCAGTCTGTTTTTATCTGTTTGTGAATTTACATGCAGCAGCTACAGGTGAGAGAGAGTGTGTGTGTGTGTATGTGAGAGTGTGTGTATGAGTGTGTGTGTATGAGTGTGTGTGTGTGTGTGTTTGTGAGAGTGTGTGTATGAGTGTGTGTGTGTGTGTGTGTTTGTGAGAGTGTGTGTATGAGTGTGTGTGTGTGAGTGTGTGTGTGTTTGTGAGAGTGTGTGAGTGTGTGTGTGTGTGTGTTTGTGCGTGTCTATGTGTATGAGTGTGTGTGTGTGTGTTTGTGCATGTCTGTGTGTGTATGAGTGTGTGTTTGTGAGAGTGTGTGTGTATGTGTGTTACTGTGTGTGTCTGTGTATGAGTGTGTGTTACTATGTATGTGTATGAGTGTGTGTTACTGTGTGTGTGTTACTATGTATGTGTGTGTGTATGCGTGAGTGTGTGTGAGTGAGAGGGTGTTTATGAGAGTATGTGTGTTACTGTGTGTGTCTGTGAGTGTGTGTGTATGAGAGTGTGTGTGTGTGTATGTTGGTGTGTATGAGAGAGTGTGTGGGTGTAAGTGTGTGTTACTATGTATGTATGTGTGTGTGTGTGTGTGTGTGAGCGAGTGTGTGTATGAGTGTTACCGTGTGTGTGTGTGTTACTATGTATGTGTATGCATGAGTGTGTGTGAGTGAGAGTGTGTGTATGAGTGTGTATGTGTTAATATG
>NC_068309.1:1070801-1158301 GCF_025860055.1 Xyrauchen texanus | reverse complement strand
CCTCTTTAAGCAGGATAATGCGTCCTGTCACACTGCAAAAATTGTTCAGGAATGGTTTGAGGAACATGATGAAGGTCACGGTGTTGACTGAGCATCTATGGGATGTGCTGGACCAACAAGTCCGATCCATGGAGGCTCCCCCTCGCAACTTACAGGACTTGATGCATCTGCTGCTAACGTCTTGGTGACCGATACCACAGAACACCTTCAGGGGTCTTATAGAGTCCATGCCTCGCCGCTGTTTTGGCAGCAGGCGGAGGACCAACAGACAGGTGGTCATCATTTTTTGGCTCATCTGTGTAAATCGCAGCAGCACATAAAACGTCATATGATGATGTGTGTAAATATAAATCCTATAGAAGTGAAATCAGAAATGACTCAGCGTGAACACACAGTTGTTGAAAATCCCATTCAGAATCATTCGTCATCTATTCTCTTTTCTTGAATCGTCTCTCCCTCAGTTTGTTTCGTCTCTCCAGCCACTGAAGAGAAGCAGAGCATCTGTGCGTCTGAAGGGAGCGGCTCACGATCCGGATGATGACGTCAGTGTAAATCACAGGCACATTCAGTCTCTGACTCAAAGAATGGCGCTACGACATATACACTCTGAGTCTGGACAGACGAAGTCGATCCGTGGAGGAGGAGCCGACAGAGAGCGCCATCTGGCTGGACTCAGTCTCTCATCCGATTCAGAGCCTAGTTGTGCTGAACTTCTGGAAACAGATGCAGACGAGTGGAAACAGGTGAAAACAAACCTACAGTGAAAACACAACGCTTTACAGCAGATGTTTATATCTGTCCAAGAAGATTTCATATTTTATGTTGCAAGAAAATCCCTCAAGTTCAGAAAACCTTTTGTTGTAATTGTAGGCAGGGCCATAGCAAGGAATTCTGGGCCACCTTACCTATTAAAAATTATGTTTAGAATAAGTTGTGGGCCCCTAGAATGATTACCACCTTCCACCTCACTGGCTACGTCCCTGATTGTACTGTAAATGTATTGTCAATAAGGTTTTTCTTTATTAAAGTTGTTACTTGCAACTAAATACAGGAGCAAACCAGTTCTAAGCTAAATAAAATGTGTTAGCATAAATTATTAAAGTACTGTTGCTTTTCCTAATTTGGAATGCCCAATTCCCACTACTTAGTAAGTCTTCTTGGTGGCATGGTTTCTCAGCTCAATCCGGGTGGCGGTGGACAAGTCTCATTTGCCTCCACGTCTGATACGGTCAATCCGCGCATCTTATCGAGTGGTGGTGGCATAGTGGGCTAAAGCACACAACTGTTAATCAGAAGGGCGCTGGTTCGATCCCCAAAGCCACCACCATTGTGTCCTTGAGTAAGACACTTAACTCCAGGTTGCTCCGGGGGGATTGTCCCTGTAATAAGTGCACTGTAAGTCGCTTTGGATAAAAGCATCTGCCAAATGCATAAATGTAAAATGTAAATGTTATCACGTGACTCGTTGTGTATGACACCACGGAGACTCACAGGATGTGGAGACTCATGCTACTCTCCACGATCCACACACAACTCACCACACGCCCCATTGAGAGAACCACTAATCACCACCATGAGGAGGTTACCCCATGTGACTCTACCCTCCCTAGCAAACGGACCAATTTGGTTGCTAAGGAGACCTGGCTGGAGTCACTCAACACGCCCTGGATTCAAACTCATGACTCCAGGTGTGATAGTCAGCATCAATACTCGCTGAGCTACCCAGGCCCCCACTTTGAGGTTCTTTAAAGATTACTATGGCTCTACTATAGTCCATGTCAGAAATAAAAATGGTAATATAATACTGAAGGTTTTCTGTCATGATGTTCTGTGTTTTACAGTCAGATAACTCTCGTCTCACTCTGTGCTCATAATCAAGACTTTCTGTTCTCTTGTTGCTCATTTCAATTCCAGTCATACACACTCAGTCGTTGTTCTTTTTTTGCTCTCTAGATAGTGGACATCCTGTGGAGTGACCCAATGTCTCAGAATGGTTGCGTTCCAAACGAGGTTCGCGGTGGGGGGTGTTACTGGGGGCCGGATGTCACTGAGAACGTGCTGGAAAGACACAAACTACAGCTGCTCATCAGATCACATGAGTGCAAACAGGAAGGGTTCGAGTTCTGCCACAACAACAGGGTGAGACTAACCAGAGCCAGAACTGTCATCTTTATTCTCTCTGTAGAAATGTTGAGGTGCACACTAGAAACATTTGAATTTATTGGGCCATTTCCTCATTTATACATGTAAATAATAAAGTATTGACATTGACAACCACCTCTGGTGTCCCGAGTTCGAATCCAGGGTGTGCGGAGTGATTCCAGCAAGGTCCACTGGTGGCAACCAAATTGGCACGGTTGCTAGGGAGGGTAGAGTCACATGGGGTAACCTCCTCACAGTGGTGATTAGTGGTTCTCTCAATGGGGCGTGTGGTGAGTTGTGTGTGGATCGTGGAGAGTAGCATGAGTCTCCACATGCTGTGAGTCTCCGCGGTGTCATGCACAACGAGTCATGTGATAAGATGTGCAGATTGACAGTCTCAGAAGCGGAGGCAACTGAGACTCGTCCTCCACCACCGGATTCAGGAGAGTAACCGCACCACCACGAGGACCTACTAAGTAGTGGGAATTGGACATTCCAACAAAAAATTAATATTTTAAAAAAGAATGCAAGTATAATTAGCAATAATAAGAGTTTGCTGTCTGCTTGGCAGGACTGATTTGACATGTTTGTTTTTGCAGGTTTTGACAATTTTTTCAGCCTCTAATTATTATGATGTTGGCAGTAACAGAGGTGCTTACATTCTATTGGGTCACGACCTCATTCCTCACTTTAAACAATTCCAGGCCAGCCAAACGACACGAGAACTAACACTCAGACAGAGGTGAACACACACTCTCTCTCTCTCTCTCACACACACACACACACACACACACTGGTGTTGTCGGGGCCATAAGCACGTATACGCTGTATTCTTACGTTTTTCTCCAGGGCTGATTGCATATAATGACTTCTAAGGATCAATATTGACTAATATTGCTTAATTTGACACCAAAAAATGATCTCTGTCGTCTTTTGCTCTTGCTACAGTATATAGATAACCTGGGCCATATTCTGATTTCTTGTAGTTACTATAGATAGAGCTTTAATTGTTGGTGACTTCAACATTCATATAGATACTGAAAATGATACATTGGGATTAACACTTATCGATATTCTCAACTCTCTTGGAGTCAGACAAAATGTGACAGGACCAACTCATCACTATAATCATACACTAGATTTAATTCTGTCATATGGACTAGATGTTGATACAATAGAAATTCTACTCCGATCATTCCCTCATCTCTTGTATGCTGCGATCAGCTAATGTTACTCAATTTACACCATGCTATCGTTCAGGTAGAATTATTTTTTTGACCACTTAAGATAGCTTCACTGATAATCTTTCAGATATATCTCATACACTCAGTAAGACAAAAAAGTCTAGAAGAACTTGATGAAATAACATATTTTAGAAAACTCTTTAAAAATAACCACACCAACCCTAGGTGTTTATTCAGTACTGTGGCTAAATTGGTTAGGAAAAAAAGCTTCAACTGAACAAGATACTCCATCGCAGCACAACAATGACTTCATGAATTTCTTTACAGATAAAATTGAAATAATTACAAATAAAATTGGAATTATGCAATCGTCTGTCATAGCACCTCAGAAAACAGTGTCTAATAATTTTCCTCATGTGCAACTTCAATCATTCACTGTCATAGGTCATGAAGAGCTAACAAAACTTATCGAAACATCAAAAGCCACAACATGTATGTTAGATCCTATACCAACTAATCTCTTAAAAGAGGTATCTCCTGTAATCTCAGAACCTCTTCTTAATATTATTAACTCCTCGCTATCCTTAGGACATATCCCAAGAAACTTTAAAATTATGCTAATTAAGAAGCCACGGCTTGATCCTGAAGAATTGGCTAACTATGTTCCCAACTAGGTTCATTTCTACAGAGAAATGGAATATATGAACAATTTCAGTCAGGATTTAGGCCTCATCACAGTACAGAGACTGCACTTATCAGAGTTACACATGACTCTTATCATCTGATCGCAGCTGCATTTCTCTTCTAGTGCTTTTAGATCTTAGTGCTGCATTCGACACGATAGATCACGACATTCTCTTGAATAGGCTGGAGAATTATGTTGGAATTTGTGGAGTTGCATTAGCATGGTTTAGGTAATATTTAGCAGACCGCTACCACTTTGTCTATGTAAATGAAGAATGGTCAAATCAAACAAAAGTAAAGTATGGAGTGCCACAGGGATCCGTTTTACGGCCTCTGCTTTTCTCTGTGTGATCATATTATCCCCATTTTATCATCGTTCAATTGGCTAACTGATACATTAATTATTAATTTTAAAATGTTGTTAACCATGTACAAAGCTTTGAATGGTCTACCTCCACAGTACTTAAATTACCTTCTGACATGCTATATTCCATCACGTTTATTACGATCGCAAACTTCTGGCTTGTTAATAATACCAAGTATATCAAAATCCACAAAGCAAGTAAAGACGCTGACTATCCCCCATGGAGTGACTCCAGCCAGGTCTCCTAAGCAACCAAATTGGCCCGGTAAGGTGAGTAACCGCGCCACCACGAGGACCTACTAAGTAGTGGGAATTGGGCGTTCCATATTAGGAGAAATGGGGATTAAAAAAAAATTATATATATAAGTGAAATATATCGAGTCATTTTTTGTTGTAATCTTGATGATTATGGCTTACAGCTCATGGAAATCAAAAATCCAGTATCTCAAAATATTAGAATAAAGAATTTATAATACAGAAATGTCGACCTTCTGTAAAGTGTTAATTTATGCACTCAATACTTGGTCAGGGGGTTTTTGTGTCTCTTGATTTACTGCGCACCCTGTTATGTCATGATACTATGATCTTTCATTGAATATATATGCCAGGATATGACATCACACACACAGGTGGTGGACATCAGCTGTTCTGAAAAATCACTTTGAGATATTTGAAGCACACAAACAAACAAACACCAACACCCTGTTACATGAGGCATTAATGATCTTAGAGATAATAAAATGTTTTTCTTCTGTTTTTGGTGGTCTGTGTGTTTGTATTTGTGTGTGTGTGTGTAGAGTGGGGCAAACAGAACGATCTGCATTACAGGCTCTGAGGATGCAGCTGTTTGCACATAAATCTTCCCTGATTCGCCAATTTCAGGAATATGACCCCAAGTGTACAGGTACATCTCTGTCTGTTGTTTCAAGTCTGATCTCACTGTCGATGAAGGTCTGATCTCTCTGTTGTTTCTGTCTGATCTCTGCTTTGATGAAGGTCTGGTCTCTCTGAAACATTGGGCGGTTGCTGTGGAGACGGTTCTGCATCTCAGTCTGCCGTGGAGGGTTTTGCGATCTCAGCTGGTGACCAGTAGCACACAGGACGGGCTGTTCAACTATCACGATTGGTTTAACGATCTGTCAATCATTCAGTCAAACACTTGAGGTACTCACAAACAAATAATAAGACAGAAAATAAGATAAAACAATATACCTTTTTCACAGACTACAATGATGCGTTTCAGCCTTATTTATCAACATAAATCTTTAAAAAAAATTATATTATACATTTTTTAAATATGGAGTGTCAATTTATAACATTATGCCTTGTGTTATATTACCCTGGAATTAGATTTAAAAAACAACCAAATGGGTAAGTGAAAATAATATTTGCCGTGATCTCCCATTCATTGCTGTCAAAGTTCAAACTGCAATCGTTTTTACTTCTGCGTGAGGTAAAAACGGTCTATTACAAATGAATGTTTGAGTGAATTCAGAGGTGCCGAATTCAGAACCCGTTTAAATTAAAGTTCTAGTTAATGTGGGTTAAGTCAATTCATTTTTATTTGTATAGCACTTTTCAGAACACACAGTGTTTAAAAATAAGTAATTAAATAATAATTGTATTAATAACCCCAGTGAGCAGCTGAAGGTGACTGAAGGGATACAAAACCCATCTGACTAACCCCACCCCAACCCTAAACCAGACTCACTGTGGGACCAGTTTCCCTCTGACTGACCCCACCCTAACCCTAAACCAGACTCACTGTGGGACCAGTTTCCCTCTGACTGACCCCACCCTAACCCTAAACCAGACTCACTGTGGGACCAGTTCCCCTCTGACTGACCCCACCCTAACCCTAAACCAGACTCACTGTGGGGACCAGTTCCCCTCTGACTGACCCCACCCTAACCCTAAACCAGACTCACTGTGGGGACCAGTTCCCCTCTGACTGACCCCACCCTAACCCTAAACCAGACTCACTGTGGGGGCCAGTTCCCCTCTGACTGACCCCACCCTAACCCTAAACCAGACTCACCGTGGGGGCCAGTTCCTCTGACTGACCCCACCCTAACCCTAAACCAGACTCACCGTGGGGGCCAGTTCCCTCTGACTGACCCCACCCTAACCCTAAACCTGACTCACCGTGGGGGCCAGTTCCCTCTGACTGACCCCACCCTAACCCTAAACCAGACTCACCGTGGGGGCCAGTTCCCTCTGACTGACCCCACCCTAACCCTAAACCAGACTCACCGTGGGGGCCAGTTCCCCTCTGACTGACCCCACCCTAACCCTAAACCAGACTCACCGTGGGGGCCAGTTCCCCTCTGACTGACCCCACCCTAACCCTAAACCAGACTCACCGTGGTGGCCAGTTCCCCTCTGACTGACCCCACCCTAACCCTAAACCAGACTCACCGTGGGGGCCAGTTCCCCTCTGACTGACCCCACCCTAACCCTAAACCAGACTCACCGTGGGGGCCAGTTCCCCTCTGACTGACCCCACCCTAACCCTAAACCAGACTCACCGTGGGGGCCAGTTCCCCTCTGACTAACCCCACCCTAACAAAAATGTTCCTCTGAAGTGCTCTTATGGTGTACAAAGAACCAGAAGCAGAATGAGCTTTAATGCCAAGTGTACTCACATACACAAGGATGTGTTTTTCTGGTGCTAGGAGAGACAAGCAAGTGCACACAGAACATTACAGTGAGACACCGAATATAAAACAACGTAAGAGTATAAATAGACAAACAAAAAAAATAGGACATATGACATAGAATGGCGTCTGTACATGTGCAAGTGGTAATATGTGTGCAAGGTAGGGGTATGTACCGTTATTTAATTAAATAGAAGTGAATTTACATATGGGGAAATATTGAAGCATTATTGCACTATGGGAGTCCGGAAGGCAGTTTAATTGTTCCTGTGGTAAATAGGCTGAGGGTAAAAACTGTTCTTGTGCCTGGATGTCCTGTCACTCAGTGCTCTGTAGAACTGGCTAGAGGGCAACAGTTCACAGAGGGAGTGGGCAGGGTGTGTGGGATTCTACCTGCACATTTCCACACTCTGGAGACATCAGTTCTTGGAGGGTGGGCAGGGGGCACCAATACTCCTCTCAGCAGTCCTGACTGTCCGTTGGCTGAACCAAACTAGACAGTTATAGATGTACACAGGACAGACTCAATGACGGCCGAGTAGAAATGAAGCTTTCCTAGTCTTTTGTTTCTGAAAGACCTGGCACACCTCCTCCTCACAGAACATAAGTGCCGGTTGAGTAGCAGGAGGTGGGAGGAGGGGGGTTCCAGGAGGTGTTGATGTTTGTGAAGTGAAGATCAGAGTGGGTGAGGGGTGTGAGACTGGGCTGAGTGATTCCAGCCAGGTCTCCTTAGCAACCAAATTGGCCCAGTTACTAGGGAGAGTAGTCACATGGGGTAAACTCCTCGTGGTCATGATTAGGGGTTCTCGCTCTCAATGGGCCATGTGCTGAGTGACTCCAGCCAGGTCTCCTTAGCAACCAAAGTAGCCCGGTTGCTAGGGAGAGTACAGTCACATGGATTAACGTCCTTGTGGTCATGATTAGGGGTTCTCGCTCTCAATGGGGTGTGTGCCGATTGACTCCAGCCAGGTCTCGCTAGCAACCAAATTGGCCCGGTTGCTAGGGAGAGTAGAAACACATGGGGTAACCTCCTCATTGTCACTATAATGTGGTTCTCACTCTCTATGGGGCGTGTGCTGAGTGACTCCAGCAGGGTCTCCTTAGCAACCAAATTGGCCCAGTTGCTAGGGAGAGTAATCACATGGGGTAAACTCCTCGTTGTCACTATAATGCGGTTCTCGCTCTCAATGTGGTGTGTGCCGAGTGACTCCAGCCAGGTCTCCTTAGCAACCAAATTGGCCCGGTTGCTAGGGAGAGTAGAGTCACATGGGGTAACCTCCACGTGGTCATGATTAGGGGTTCTCGCTCTCAATGGGGCATATGATGAGTGACTCCAGCCAAGTCTCCTTAGCAACCAAATTGGCCCGGTTGCTAGGGAGAGTAGATTCGCAAGGAGTAACCTCCTCGTGGTCGTGATTAGGGGCGAGTTGTGCGTGGACCACAGAGAGTAGCGTGAGCCTCCATTTTTTAAAACAACTAAGAATATGATGCATGACAGCAAAAAGGTTTAAATTTATACTAAATGTCTGATCCTGATGAATTTATCATCATTCATATATTACAGAAACCTAAAATATGTATAGTTCTTCATCTAATTTCTTCTCTTATGTCATTTGGACAGATTGCCAACACAAGTCTTCTGGAGACCCTTTACAAACATCATTCAAACCTGGAGACCATCTTCAGAATGATTGACACGGATCATTCAGGTGACCATGTGATTGATTAGGAGTGTGTGTGAGACCATGAACACTGTCATACACAGATGAACCAAAACATTACGACCACTCTCAGGTGAAATGAACAACATTGATCATCAATGCAGTAAAGACCTGATCGACTTTGATAAGGGTTATGGAATATGACGAAGAGCTCAAGGTGTTGCCCTGGCCTCCAAATTCGATTGAGCATCTATGGGATGTCCTGGACCAACAAGTACGATTCATGGAGGCCCCAAATCGCAACTTACAGTACTTGAAGGATCTGCTGCTAACGTCTTGGTGCCAGATACCACAGGACACCTTCAGGGGTCGTGTAGAGTCCATGCTTAGGAGGGTCAGCGCTGTTTTGGTGGCACGTGGAGGACCAACAGCATATTAGGCAGGTGTTCATGTTTTGGCTCATCGGTGTATGCAGTGAGGTCCAAAAGTCCAATGGGGATTGTGCTTCAATTTAGCATTTTTAATTGAATAAACTTTTCCAATTGCATTATCATCTGGACATTGAAGAACACACATCGTAACTTCGTAATTTGCTTTAATGGAAAGGGAAAATCCCAGATTTTCGACGTGGACACAAAATTGTATATTCACCTGTTGAGTCGTAAACGTAGCAGATGATGAAAGAGTGAAATGTGATTCGTGTGTTCAGGTCTGATCTCATTTGAGGAGTTTCATCAGACGTGGAAACTCTTGAGTTCTCACCTACAGATGGACATCAGTGATAAAGCCATCGCAGATCTCGCCGAGAGCATCGACTTCAACAAGGACGGCAGTATCGACATCAACGAGTTCTTGGAGGCCTTTCGACTGGTGGAGAATTGTGGCGCCGAGAGAGAACCGGACTGACATCTGCGGACATAGCACAAACATCTTGCCAACGGTCAGATTTCACCTGTTGAAGACGGTCTTGGAGTAAAAATGACATCATATCATGTGATATAACAAAGATATTTTTGATGCTTAAAACAATTAGGCACTCAAGGACGTGTTATGTTGAGAATAAAGTCTTTGTGACTAAATAAAGATATGGAGGAGGCAGATTCTTTTTAAAAATTATAATATTTTTTATTAAAGTCATCAAGTGTCATTCTTCCAGTAGATGTAGTTACTCACATGTAACATGCGGTTAATGTTGTTCTGAATGTTTCCTGTGCAGTGATTTACAGATGTTTCACATCATCACATGACTGGAACGTTCTATTGACCAATCAGCAAATGGTCATTCATTAATGAAACTACATGAAACGCATTGAAACTTTAATTACTCAACCCACAGTCAAATATTCCAGCAGTTCACAAGACACAGGAAATCCAACACAAATCATCATTCTGATCCTGATGATGTTTATTAAACGTACGGCTCGTTTATTTCTCATGTTGGCACAAAGAACACCAAGTTTCTGCGGCACTGTCAGGATTTACAGATCATCTGATGTTTAATGATCGTGGAGAGACGCTGCAGCAACACACACACACACACACAACGCTGACACTGTGTGTGTATTACAGGAGTGTTGATGGTGTGTTGTCAGCTGTGTTTGCTGCTGCGTGTGTGTGTGTGTGTACTGTCTTGTAATCCATCTTCAATCATCTTGATATCATCCAGATCGTCTTTAATGACGCCGATCAGGTGACTCAAACCCTCCTGCTGCTGCTTCAGATGCTGCAAACACACAATTACCAGAGTATTATACACACACACACACACACACACACACAAACTCACTCAAGTCACATACACACATATATACTCAAGCGAACACACACACACACGCGCAGCACACACCGCGCGACACTCACGCGCGCACACACACACGCCACACACACATGCGCGCCACACACACGCCGCGCACACACACACACACACACACACGCATACACACTCACATATATTCACGTCGCAGTCGCATACACACACAAACACACACACACTCACGCGCACACACACACTCACGTGTACAAACACACTCACACACACACACACACGCGCCGCACACACACACACTCACCCATATTCACAGACATGCACTCAGACATAGACACTCTCACACACACACAAATACCCTCTCGCACATGCACACGCACACTCTCAGACGCACACGCACACACAAGTTGTGGTTCTTGCCTGTTTGATTTCTCGCAGCAGATCAGCGTCGACACGGTAACGCTCTTCTGAACGAACGGCTCCAAAATGATTCTGCATCCGAATCTGAGACATCAATTCATTCAGACGACCCTAAAACATACACACACACACACACACACACTAAAACACACGTGACTGAGAAGTGTATGTGTGTGCGTGTACTAGCGGCAGATATTGTCACCTTGAACTGTGTGGGAGCGTTGAGCTCTGATTGGATGGTTTCCAGCTGAACTCGCAGATGTTCCTCATCCAACTGAACAGCGTAACCACTCTTCCTCTGAACTTCCTGTTTAATCAACACCTGACACACACACACACACACACACACACACACACACACACACACACACACACACACAAAGTAGTTTTAATTGAAGTACAAAGGTTTAAAGTGGCAGTGTGTGTGTGTGGGGGGGGTTCTGGGTATCTCAGTGAGTATTGATGCTGACTATCACACCTGGAGTCGTGAGTTTGAATCCAGGGCATGCTGAGTGACTCCAGCCAGGTCTCCTTAGCAACCAAATTGGCCCGGTTGCTAGGGAGGGTAGAGTCACATGGGGTAACCTCCTCATGGTCGCTATAATGTGGTTCTCACTCTCGGTGGGGCGTGTGGTGAGTGACTCCAGTCAGGTCTCCTTAGCAACCAAATTCTCCCGGTTGCTAGGGAGGGTAGAGTCACATGGGGTAACCTCCTCGTGGTCGCTATAATGTGGTTCTCGCTCTCGGTGGGGCGTGTGGTGAGTTGTGTGTGGATGCCGCGGGAATAGCGTGAAGCCTCCACACGTGCTACATCTCCACGGTAACACACTCAACAAGTCACGAGATAAGATGCACGGATTAACGGTCTCAGACGGATTGAGGCAAGTCACGACACCACCACGAGGACTTGTATCGCGTTTGAACGTGTTCTGCTCGTGTTTCATTAAAGGGTAACTAAACACCTGCTCAGAGTCTGACTCCACCCAATAGAAATATGTGAAAATGCAGGAAAAGTGGGCAGACCCCGGCGGGGATAGAGGGGACGAACCGAGTGCGGGGCTGAGCAGGGGGTGGGGGGGGCACCTGAGACTCGTAGTGACGGATTAATTGACAGCTGCTGTCAGACTCTATGTTATTATTATTCCTCACACGGTCGCAAGACGACATGTACATGAATCTGGCGTGGTGAGCTGGAACCTGCTTACGTCAGCTGTCACCGGTTATGTCAAGAAGTACCGCAACAGCCAATAGGAAAATTCAACTGCAGTAGCCACCGTTCAACCTGAAGAGGGCAGCACTCAGACGTTTTTACACCATATATTGTAGAATTAAAACACTTTATACACAAATGTCAAAATAATTACTTGAATCAATGACCAGTACTAATAAAGCCCCATGCTTACAGATCATTAACTAAAAAAAGTTGGTTTAGGGTTTAGTTACCCTTTAATGACATGCTTCAGGAAGTTGGACTATAAATGGATTACTGAGAGTTGTGTACCTGCAGGACTCTGTGCGACTGCTCCATGAGTTTGCGTTTGTACTGTGTGATTTTAGCGGCTGTCGTGTCCTGATTCCTCTGCAGCACGCTGATGTCATTCGAGATAATCTGAGAAACAAAAGAGAAACTGGTGAGAAATCATACAAGCAGAAATCATCCATGATATCAGCGTGATGCGTGTGTGTCTCACATCGACTCTGGTCTGGTGTTGTTTGTTCATCTGGTCTTGAACCTTCAGTCGTCGCAGTAACTCTTTAAATCCCACCATCGGCACCGGAATCAACCTGTGAGATCACACATCACATGACCAATAATTAGATGATGTCAACACTTGTGTGACGTAATCATGACTGATAGACGAAGACACACTTGTCTGGGTCGGGATTGTCCACTTTGGCCTGTTCCCAGATGATGGGGTCCACACCTGCACACACACACACACACACACACACACACACACACACACACACACACACACACACGTCAATACTCCAGCGTCTAACACGCGTGTAACATGTATGTACTCCAGGTAAGTCAGCGTTCGAGTGTTTAGTACCTGCGGGTGGGTTGTGTAGCAGTTGTTTGAGTTGTGTTTGTGTCAGTGCGGTTCTACTGACAGTCATGAAGACGCTGAGCTGCTGGAGTTGAGATTTAACGTTCATCTGCTCCATGAAATTATAGAGAGTGGACGCGGGAACACGCTTGGATGTGCCGTTAGGAGACCGTTCAACCAGATATACAATCACCTCCGTCCTACACACACACACACACACACACACACACACACACACACACACACACACACACACACTCAAATGTGGCTCTTTTAAGAGAACATGAATATAGTGAAATGTTGAAGTGTCTCACTGGTCATCTGGTAACGCTCGCACGCCCTCCACATTTACAGTGAGCGTTTGATTTCCTCCAAGGACTTTATGTAAAGACTCGACGAGCTGCTGCTGTTGAGAACGAACGTCAACTTCCTTCTTATTGAGAGCCAAAGCCACTAACCCGTCCTCATCCCTCACTACGGGCACACAGCTGTAGCCCACCGCCTGACAGAGAGACAGAGAGAGAGACACGACTAAACCCTTCAAGAGTCACATATATAAATATATACATTGTTGCAATATCAATTTTAAAACAGTTGTTGAAAGGTCACAGCAGCAACAATATCCAACAAGTCGTGTCTCAAGACAGCGACTCCCATCATGCCCTGCAGGATGACATCATCATCATCATCATCATCATCAGTACCTTGAAGCGGCAGAAGGGGTTCTCCAGACTGAACTCCACTGGAGGTGTGCTGCTGTTGAAATATCCTTTCCCCGTCCCCCAGAATGCCTGCAGCTGATTCCACTTGGCCAGAATAGAGTCGCGCTCGTCGCCCAGCACAGATGGAGCCGACAGTGCGTTCGCCGTGTTGATCAGCTGACTGGACTGAGAGCCCTGCTGGTTAAACAGGCCACCTACAGAGAGAACACACCAATAAACACACACATCAGACCGACGGAGCATTTAACAAAAGCCCACATAAACAAACACACCCATACACTGCGTGATGTTCTTATGCGGTTCTGCGTTCCTCACCCTGTTGGTTCTGTGTCGGCTGGATTCCACCAAACCCTCCAAAGTTCATTCCAGTTCCTCCCAGACTGCTGCCTAAACCGGTTCCTGCCGTGGTGTTGGAACCCAGACCAGACGAGAAGCCAAAGCCTTTATTCTGAGCGTTTCCGAAGAAGCCGCCGCCTAGAGACCGTCAACAGAACAGCAACATGAGAACACTTCAGACACAGCACAACAAACAGCTGCTCAGAATGCTGCTCCAATGGGTCGGTACTGATCACGTGACCTCAGATGAATGAACATCACCTTCCAATCTGAATGTGCTACACAACTCTTGGTCCACTCTTCCAGACAATCCGCATGAACAATTACAACACAACGGAGTGTGATGCATCGGATTTATTCCTCATTTCTGAGACACTTAAACAGCAAAATGTCAAGTTCTGATGGGTCGGTACCTGTGTTTGATGGTGTGGAGAAGCTGAAGGTGGTTCCAGCATTGGCAGGAGTTGCTGTGGAGCCAAAACCGCCAAATGCACCTGTGAGAGAGAGAGACAGTGAGAGAGTGTGAGAGTGAGACAGTGAGTGAGTGAGACAGTGAGAGAGAAACAGACAGTGAGAGAGAGAGAGAGACAGTGAGTGAGTGAGACAGTGAGAGAGAGACAGTGAGAGAGAGAGTGAGAGAGACAGTGAGTGAGTGAGACAGTGAGAGAGAGAGAGAGACAGTGAGAGACAGCGAGTGAGAGTGATATAACCGCATTTAATATAACTGCATTAAAGATGCAACGCATTAAATATAACCGCATTAAAGATGCAGCGCATTAAATACAACCGCATTAAAGATGCAGCGCATTAAAATAAACGCATTAAAGATGCAGCGCATTAAATATAACCGCATTAAAGATGCAACGCATTAAATATAACCGCATTAAAGATGCAACGCATTAAATACAACCGCATTAAAGATGCAACGCATTAAATACAACCGCATTAAAGATGCAACGCATTAAATATAACCGCATTAAAGATGCAACGCATTAAATACAACAGCATTAAAGATGTAACGCATTAAATATAACCGCATTAAAGCTGTAACGCATTAAATATAACCGCATTAAAGATGCAACGCATTAAATATAACCGCATTAAAGCTGTAACGCATTAAATATAACCGCATTAAAGCTGTAACACATTAAATATAACCGCATTAAAGTTGCAATGCATTAAAGATGCAACGCATTAAATATAACCGCATTAAAGATGTAACGCATTAAATATAACCGCATTAAAGTTGCAATGCATTAAAGATGCAACGCATTAAATATAACTGCATTAAAGATGTAACGCATTACATATAACTGCATTAAAGATGCAACGCATTAAATATAACCGCATTAAAGATGTAACGCATTAAACATAACCGCATTAAAGATGCAACGCATTAAATATAACAGCATTAAAGATGTAACGCATTAAATATAACCGCATTAAAGATGTAACGCATTAAATATAACCGCATTAAAGATGTAACGCATTAAACATAACCGCATTAAAGATGCAACGCATTAAATATAACCGCATTAAAGATGTAACGCATTAAATATAACCGCATTAAAGATGTAACGCATTAAATATAACCGCATTAAAGATGTAACGCATTAAACATAACCGCATTAAAGATGCAACGCATTAAATATAACAGCATTAAAGATGTAACGCATTAAACATAACCGCATTAAAGATGCAACGCATTAAATATAACAGCATTAAAGATGTAACGCATTAAATATAACCGCATTAACGATGTAACGCATTAAATATAACCGCATTAAAGATGTAAAGTCAGGATGTTTTCTTTAAAGAGCTCCGGCTCCACTTATTCCACAATGAGAGTGCTTCTGTATTTACTATTTGGTATTGTTGCATTATAATTCACTCATACTTTGTGATGTGCATCAGCTGAACTGTTTGTAAAGTATTGAGTGCATCTGTGATCTGTGTAATTCTTCCTCTCATCAGTCAGTCGTGAACTGCAGCGCTGCTCTCAAACATCATCATTAGAGTTTAATGTCATCTCAAGTTACCTTCAGTGACATCAAACGAATATTCGACAATGAAGACTTTTGTCGACACACACAAACTCAGACAGACACACACCAGTGGTACTTGATCCAAATCCTGTGGATGGTGCTGTTGTTGCTCCAAACCCAGTGCCAGAAAGACCTGTAACCATGACAACAGTTGATAGAAAGCGCATGTAGCCATGACAACCGGTGTTCTCTCTCTAAAAAAGGTCCTATATATTATTGAAGGTATTAATAATTATTCTAATGGTGAAACAATGATTACAAATAGGGAGTAATGTAATTGTGTCATGACAAATGTAATATTAATGAGCGAATGGAGGTTAAAGGGTGTTTAACGGAATCTAGATGAACTGTTTGCGGTGGTTGTTGTTGTTGAAGCGCCGAAACTAAATGAGCTGAATGAAGGTGATTTAAATGAGAAGCCCGGAGTGCCTCCATCATCATACACACAAATAAATGACGCATGAATAAATAAACGTTGATGATGAAATGTGAGCGTATCTCCTGACGTACTGCACTCAGTTTGACACTTTGTCTAAACTGTCAGAGTTTTGTTACTTGTAATAAATGTATGTTAAGATGATGTTATGGAAATATATCCGTATTTAATAATAAAGTTTAATCAAACTCACTCCCGCTGCCAGACGCGCCGCCAAAGTTGAAAGCCATGTTTCCGGTCCCACCCGGATGTTGCGTCCGACCGGAAACAACGTTTACCAACAACTGGTTCCTACATGTACAACACGTGTGAAGCAATTGTCAGGACTTTACAGATAGGGTTGTGTTTTTATCATTGAATAAACTTAATGTCAGTATAGTTGCAGACTGTTGTTTTATTCTCGCTCACAATAAATTACACTCACGTGCTTCCAGTTTTATTATAAGAAGAATTCGAAATCAAATGTATATAAAGTTCTTAGGCCATAAGAAAGGCGTTCTCTTATTAAATTTATACTTATGTTTCAAGTATTTAGCCAAAACCAAAATAAGATTAAAAAAACTGTCTCTTATAATGTATAACCACATTTTCAAATTTTATATTTAGTCATTTAGCGGACTCTTATATCCAAAGCGACTTATAAATGAGACACATGGCAAGCAGTGAATAGCACCTGCAGTATAGGACTACCAAGTTTCCACCATGGTTGGAGCTGAACGATGCTAGCACAAAAGAAAGAGAAAGACAACGATTTATTGTACATTAAGTGCAGTAGAAAGGGCAATTAGTGTGGGTTGGTTAACTGCTCGTGGAACAGATGTGTTTTCGTCTGGTTCTTGAATGTTGAGAAGGTAACAGAAGATCGTGTGGAGGTTGGAAGTTCATTCCACCACAGAGGAGCAGAGAAAGTGAACAATCGTGAAACAGACTTTGAGCCTCTTTGTGACGTGACCACGAGGCATCGCTCATTCATAGATCGCAGAGAACGAGTTGGAGCATAGACCTGAAGAAGTGAATTGAAGATGGTGTGGTTCCGTTGGCTGTCCTGAAGGCCAGAGTTAAAGCCTTGAATTTGCTTCGGACAGCTACAGGTTGCTAATGGAGTGAAATGCAGAGTGGGGTGACATGAGCCCTTTTTTGCTGATTGAAGACCAGATGCTCTGCTGCATTCTGGACCATCTGCAGTGGCTTGTGTTAGCTGGAAGGCCAGCCAACAGAGCATTGTAGTAGACCAGAGCTTGCACCAGGAGCTGTGCAGCATATTCAGACTTGAAAGGTCTGATTTTCCTGATGTTGTAATGCGCAAATCTTCTAGACTGGGCGGTTGATGAGGTGTGTGCAGTCAAATTAAGCTGGTCATCTACCACCACTCCCAGTTTCTGGGCTGTCATGGTTGGTGTTAGTGTTGTTGAACCAAGGTGAATAGAGAGGTTGTAGTCAACAGATGGGTTGGCTGGGATCATGAGGATTTCTGTTTTGGCGAGGTTGAGCTGAAGGTTTCGTTCCTTCAACCAGGCTGAAATGTCCGAGGCAGGCCAAGGTACGAGCTGAGACAGTAGTGTCTCCAGGCTTGAACAACATGTAGAGCTGCCTATCATCTGTGTAGCAGTGGTAGGAAAAGCCATGTGCCTCAATGACTGGTCCGAGTGATGTTGTGTACACAGAGAAGAGGGGTCCAAGCGCTGATCCTTGAGGGACCCCAGTGGTCAGCTGGGGTGTCTTGGACACCTCTCCAGGAGCCCTTGAACAATCTGTCAGTGAGCTATGACTCAAATCAGCCAAGCGCAGTTCCTCTGATGCCCAGATCCGAGAGGGTGGACAGGAGGATCTTGTGGTTCACTGTCGAAGGCAGCAGACAAGTCGAGGAGGATGAGGACGGACGATTTTAAGTTTGCAGGGTTTCAGCTTCTCACAAGAGGGCTCTGTTGAGTGTCCTTTTTTGAAGCCAGACTGATGTCTGTCGAGTAGGTTGTTCTGTGAGAGAAACGCAGACAACTGGTTGATTACGACCCCCTCAAGAGTTTTAGACAGGAAGGGTAGGAGAGATCGGTCTGTAGTTATCGACTACTGTGAGGTGATGTGTTGGTTTAAGCAGTGGGGTTACTCAAACCTGCTTGAATGTATTGGAAAAGTTTCCAGTTGTGAGAGAAGCGTTGATAATGTGTGTGAGTGAGGATAAGATCGATGTAGAGGAGCTGGCATACGATGAGAGGGGATAGGGTCAAGTGGACAGGTGGTAGGGCAGTCAAGGACCCCTGGGCACTGTCCCCATTGGCCCGGTCGGTAATCCGTTCCCGTCTCTGACAGTCAGGGTCTGGAGTGAATTTCCACGAGTCTGAAATGAGCAAACCAGTCAGACGAGGGGTGTGGGTGAAAGTCGAGAGAGCTGAGGGAGTTGAAGTGTTGTCTCTGCCGATCCATGTCTCAGTAAGAGCCAAAACATTGAGCTGAGACTGACTGGCAAAGGTGAGAATGAAGTCCGCTTTGTTGACAGCAGTTCCACAGTCCAACAGATATGGAGAGGGGCTGTGGAGAGCATGGACGGATTATGACTTGCAAATGCCCTGGGGCAAATTATCTGGTTGCAGGTTGGCAGGGGGGGTGGTTGTGTGTTCGCTGTTCGCGCCCAAATGTTGTTGAGCGGTTCAAGGTAGTCCAGGGCCCCTGGGTATTGCCCCATTCGGTAATCCGTCCCTGGTGGAGAGGCAGTGCCAAGTGCCAAATTTAAGTGTAGTGGCCTTGTCGGTGTCCTTACGAAGAGGTCTGCTGCTTCAGTTCTCTCACTACTTCCTGATTACTTGCTGTACAGCCCCCAAATAAGCAACTCAAATCAAAGCGTGTCAAAAACCTGATAACTAAACTAAGACAAAGATTTACTTTGTGCTGCACTTCATTGATAACTAATCGAACTAAACAGAATTAAATCTAGAGCTCGAACTTCATACGCGATACCAACAGCTGTTCCCGTTTACAAATATTATGCTTATAAGATACAGACTCATCTATATATTAGATACAGAAGCATAAATATATTATTAAATATATTATAAACAATGGATATTTTAAACATCAATAATAGCAAACCAACAATGACTCAACACCTTTAAACATTTAACAACATTGAATTCTTCTCAAATATGCATCAATGGAAAAATACAGACGGTTATTGTACATCATCAAATGTAGAGTTGACCCTTGACCTGGACATGTGAACCAACTACGATTCTCAGAAACACTTCCTGTTCTGAAAACAGAAAATCTCTTTAATCAGACACAGTTTACAGGCTAATTGCATCATCTAGTTTCATCGTAGGCCTTTGTGCTTCATCAGCTCAGCGAGTTTCAGTTTCTTGTTTATCTGAAACTTTGGAGCGTCGAGATCAATCTGAACGGGTTTCTGCTCCGCTGGAGTAACAAACACATCGTCTGTGACATCACTTCCTGTCCTTCTTTCCTCTTCTCCTTCACCATCTGTCTCTCCTTCTGTTTAGCCGCCATCGCCAAACGAATCATTCGACGATGCTGCAAACAAAAAGTGATAACTGACTGAAAGGAGTTTGTAGTTCATGTCATCATCCATTTATTAGTGTACATTTGAGATCCTGGAAAAGAAGAAATGTACTTAAAATATTAACAAGACCAATTATACATTATCTACTGCATATATGCACTATTTAACTCATCATAAAGTGGTTAAAACTGCTGCTTTAATGATATTGTGTGAATTGTACTCATTGAATGATGTCACATTAGTTGACGTTTTACACGTAGCGTCCTCATATTTAAATGTGCTTCTAAACGCCTCCCACAGGGGTGTGACCAATGTCTGAATGTTCAAAAACAATGTGCTCTTGCTCAGCTGTTTACAACTTTTGTGTGGCTCCGTACCGAGACCTTAAGTCTACAAATGTCCCGATACAGGAGCCGGAATCTGGTCCAATACCGCGCGCTCATGTACTTGTACTTGTAGAAAAGCTCCGATTCCAAAAGCCAACACCATCTGACGTACGAATGTCATGCCGTAAATCTTCATCACACAAATTAAAATCACATTGTCAGTGTGATTATTAAACTACAAAGGCAAAAAGAGATATATGCACAGTGTGCATGTGCTGCACGCTTCATATATTGTAGCAGATGACAGCGAGTAGAGCACTAATTCACTTTACAGCACGAGCCACATACAAATGACATTTATTTCATTAAATAGCAGCATTTACGATTTAACTATCATATTGGGTCACTCAGTGAGAAGCATCAAAAACACACTCCAAAATAAAAGCTACATTTATATGGAAAACAAGCACAACAGAAATGCATCACGACTTTAAGTAGTTGTGTAATATTCACTGCAATACTAATAATACTACTAATAATAATAAATATAAATGTTATTATATTTAAGATATCTCACATCTGTGATACTTTGTTACACAGCAAATTATTTGACCAAACATATCTCCAATGTTTTATTTTTAATTGTGAGGTTCTGTATAAAAGTTCTTAAACACCATTTTGATGATAAAATGTAACGGAAGAAAAAGTAACAGAACTCTTTCGAGACATCTCATGAATAATGTAATTTTTACTCACCACATGTACAGATTCTGCTGCTTCTTGGCTTCAAAATAAGATGCACTTTTAATTTCACACGCCTGAAACACATCAGTAAGAAAGGAACTTTTCAGAAATAAAACATTGTCGAGTTTTTATTGGATGGGTTCATTACCTCATTAACCACGAACAGTTTGTCCTTTCTGTCCATTTTGGTGTCAGTAAAATAAAAACAAAAACACTTCAGAGATTTGTCAGACTTCACAAATGAATGATAATATTTGTGTTTATCCTGATTTAAGTTTATGTGGTTTTACCAGCGTTACTGTGCGGCACTAAAGTCTTTAAGTCCTGCATCAGGTGTCTCGTCCTGAAGTTGATTCCACCAGAGGAAAACACCAAAACTCTCTCTTTATGTGTCCATTTGCCCTTATGAAGCAACATTCAGATCAATATATTTTCATTAACTTCTTCATCAGTGAATACATGAAGTTCTAACATCAATGACCAAACCACATCAAACATGAGTGTATCATAAACACATTAAATCAGCATTAATCCACTATAATCATTCACTTTTATTCCTGCAACACTGAGAAGCTCATGAATATGTAATGAAGTAAACACGTGTTCGTCGCACTGTATATGTTTGATCCAAATAATTAGAATAAAAATGAGTTTACATAAGATTCGTTTATAAATGCATTGTTTGGATTAAAGTGATTGATTTGGACTCACCATGCTGACGAGAGGCGGGAACGCGGATCATATCCGTTTGTTCTAGATCAGCTTGTGAGTTTAGATCCTGTTCTTTATTTTTCTGTGTTTGAGATCTTTTCCTTCGCTTTATTTGCGCTGTTTTCTGCGGATCTGTCCGCCGCACGCATTCCTCTGGGCGCTGCCATCTTCCTCAGGCACATCACCGGAAGCGGAGTCCTCTTCCTCTTCCGATTAACGGCGGTTCAGTGCATTTCCCGCCACCTTCTGTTAGTATGGATCAGAGACTGTACTTGGTCTCTTCTCTCGCACAAAAAAACCAGGAACAGAGAAATTTGGAGAAAATAACACAATTCACACAGCCCTGATGTATGTTTATTATACATTGTGTGCTGTTTAACCCTGTATACCCCAATCTAACTCTTGATATTATACAATCTTATTTCCTTACTCTAGTCTGCCTTCCTACCATCATATACATTTCTCCCATCCACCCCTGAATCTCAGTGGCTCTGCCAGGATTGATTTGCTTGTGTCTTTATTATTGTTTTGAACTCTGATCTACTGTGTGGAATCATAGACTGTAAAAAAAAGATGGACGACGCCCCTTCGCTCTTTTCCATTGGTGAGAACTGAAGCCGCCAGTGTCCCGATATGGCGCTGACATCTTGGGACTTGAGTCTGCGCAGTTGCGATTTCAGGACCAGACCTGCACAGTAGTGAGCAGGAAGTAAAGCCGCGAAATCAAGGCCCCGCCGATTCCTCATAGGATCATTTGAAGCATCTGTGTATATATAAGTGCAAAAATCACTGTAATTATTCCAGATATACTCCCTTGCCATACTAGCTTCTTGAACCGTGCTTCCTTTCTTTTCTTAGGTCAACAGATTTCATTGGGCGTGACTCATCTTGACCTTTTAAATTGGTCCAATATACTGTCCTCAGTGGCATTTCCCTTCGTCAACGGTGTAGAAAGCCAAAAAGCCAAAAGCCTTTATTATTGTCACACATTATACATACATTTTTGCATATTCTGTGATATTCTTATTTTCACATATCCCAACTAAGCTGGGGTCAGAGCACAGGGTCAGCCATGATACGGCGCCTCTGGAGCAAACGGGGTCAAGGGACTTGCTCAAGGGCCCAACAGTGGCATCATGGCAGTGTTGGGGCTTGAACCCTGACCTTTTGCCCATCAAGCTACCACTGCCCCTTAAAGCTATATGCACCACAGCAGATTCTCAAAGCCTGGGACATTATTCTAACCTTAATAACTGTGTCTCGCTGGCTGAATCATAGACTACACACCCATAATAATGATCTGATCATTGATATATATATATATTCCAGCTAAACACTTCAATACATTTAAAATACCTTTGCATTTTGATTTGATCTATAAGACTTTTCCATGTTTGTTTTTATTTGAACCATACCCCCAAAAACCTTACTACGGGTACCTGACACAAGGTATGATCATATCATTTTCTCTTCGTGGAAACCATCATCCTTTGGACCAATTCTCTACCTGCATCAATGCTTTTTGCATTTTCCTTTCACAATATTGTATGTTCCTCCATCCACACCCGAGAGTCCCATCATCAGCAAATAGGGATTTACTTACTGTCCTTTCGAATGTTTCAAATACATCATTTATCATAATTATGAACAATAAAAGACTTATAAAATATAATTATATTAATATAAAACTGAATTTAAACGAGAGGGAAAAGGCCAACGCAGAGCGGCAGTGAGAGAGAGAGAGATGAGAGAGAGATGAAAAAAAAAACCTACTCACCGGTTCTCCGATACACGTCACATGGTCCTCGATCACTCCTCCACCCAACAGCCGACGACAGCCGCTTCTCCCCGGGCGGACCGGAGTCAGACTCACGACCCCCGGCGGTCAGAAAGCCCCTCTGCGTTCTCGGCGACTCGTGGGGACACTCCTCCGACCCTGGCAGCGGCCCTACCGTTCCAGGCGGTCGGGGAGACACTTCCCTCTTCCCCTCGCGGACGGAGGTCTTCCTCGCGACCCCTCCGCGTTTCTGGGGGATGGCAGGGCTCTCCTCCGCCCCTGGCAGAGGCTCCAGCGTTCCAGGCGGTCGGGGAGTCCAGTCCCCACTCGCCTCGCGAACGGCGGCCGCTCACCGCGTCCCGGCGGTCGGTCTACTCCCTCCCCGGTGGATGGCAGCGGCGCTCCCGGGTGGACGGCAGTGTCGAGGACTCCGTGACTGACCATCCCTCCTCCTTGAAAGGAGGAGGCAAGAATTGGCTTGGCAATGTAAATAATAGTTTAATATAAAACTGAAACAAAAGAAAAACACACACATGACGGACATGTCCGTAAACGATCTCTCATTTCTCGCACCATCGGCCTGTATCCCTCTCAGAGGCCCTGCCACTCTCTGATTCTTTATTTTGTAATTGTGGCAGGGCGGAGGGCGAGGTCGTGATTCGGCACACCCAGCCCCTAATCAGGCTAATCAAGCCTCAGAGAGGGATAAAGGCCGACCGAAGACGGGAAAGGGAAGGGAAAGGAGGTGGCGAGAACCGGCTTGACGATATAAATAATATTTTAATTATGAACTGAACCAAAAAGACAAACACACACACAGGTGTCGGACAGCTGCTCGTAAATCTCTCTCTCTGTCGCACTGCCATCTTCGGTCGGCCTTTATCCCTCTCTGAGGCTTGATTAGCCTGATTAGGGGCCGGATGTGCCGAATCACGACCTCGCCCCGCCCTGCCACAGTAATGCTTTCCTTACATCATTCTCCAAACACACATGAATCCAACGTACTTCTCCCACTTGTAAACCTATGTTGGTATGGGGAGAAAAATAATAATATATTAGTCTATCTTGCAATCATCCTCTCCATTAATTTACATAAATGAGACGTTAGCGGTATTGGACTATCATTTAGCGGGTACACTTGGGTCTTTCCCTGTTTATTTTATTGGTATTATTAAAGCTTCTTTCCAACTCTGGGGGATTTCCATCCAAACTGTATTACAAAACTTACCACCTATATAGACTCATTACTACGATGTTTCAACATTTCATAACTTATACCATCTTGTCCTGGAGTTCAACACTCTTCCTAACTTCCTAAATTGTTCATGGCTTCTCTCTTTCTCATTTCCAATACTCTCTCAGACGTCCTTCTGCTTGGGCTTGTTTATACATTATTAAGCTTATGAAACGATTCGTATGACTACTTTAAACACTTCCCTTTTCGTTTTAACTGCCTTTCAACAATCCTTAGTCCAGCATTATCTTCTCTTTCCTTTTCTCGTTACTTCTTAGAATTCTTTGAGTAGCAGAAAATTGGATAAGTTTGTCTCTTACTCACTTCTATTATCGCACTTCTTCTTTTCACTTGCCTCAATTTTTTAAAGCCTTATTCACTCAAATGACTAAAATTTCCCCAATCAGCTTTTTTCTAACACCTCCACATTATTCTTGGAGTTTCCTCTTTAACCTCCTTCAATCATGATATAATTAATGGAAAATTATCACTTCCTGTTGTACTTTCCTTTAAAACTTCCCAATTCACAACCCCTCCTAATGAACTATTCCATTGTTCACTACTGATTCTAATCATGTTGACATCCCACCATTTAAACATACCTTATTCTTTCCTTCTAGTATTCTCTCTATTACCAGTCCATTATGATCTACCTTTTTCCCATCCCATAATGTGTATTAAAATATCCACACCAAATTACCATTTCCCCATCTAATCCGTCAACTACGTCAAGCTCCATTATGTATATCGTTCTACATGGATTATAAACGTTACACACTACATCACTTCTCGTCTTGACCCAAATCTCTATTACCGCATACTGTTGGCACAAAAATAAAAATAAAAATAAAAAGTTTGCCGACCCCTGCTCTAAAGGAATGTGTAAAACTCTTGTTCCTGCTCACTAAATTTGTCAACATTTTTAATATCTTTTTAGCTTTTCGCATTAAATGGTGTCCATCAAAACGACTCTTTAATAGTACAAATACTCCATGTAGGTTTTCAATTAATATCAGCTCATAATATTGTTTCAAGTTGTTTAAAATGAAGCATAGAACGTCACACAGACGGAGATTTAACTCTCCATTTAGTTGTTTTATTTTGTAGTCACAAAACGTGATGACGTTTCAGTAGAAACCCCGCCCACTAACGTCGCTGCGTTGGACGTGCGCACGAGTGTGTGTTTGTAGGTTGAGCAGAGTTGAAGTTCACGCGATGAGCGACGGATCTGAGTCCGTTTCTCTCTCCGTCTGGATCTGGTTCTGTTGAATATGTGAGATTAACGGCTGTTAACGGGACTGACTGTCGGTCTCCGGTTCCGTTCCAGTCTTCATGATCAAAGAATCTGCGGAGTAAGTAACTTTAATAAATAAACACAAACACACTTTACAACACAATCTACGTTTCCATACAAGGATTTTTTTGGCGATAAAAGTTTCAGCGCATCAAAATAAATACGCAGTTATCGCAAATTATCGCAAACATTTTACAAGTGTCGATATAATATTTTCCCGTTTATCTCTAGCGCATGAACTCTATGTCGATATATCAAATGTTGTGAAGAATTGTTTTTGTCGAGAAAATTGGCATTACCGCAAAAATGTAGTGTGATGACATAATTTACCCCAATCGTTAGCCTGTGTGTTAATCATGACGACAAGGTAAACATCCTTTAAGCCTATTTATTATGTGTTTATGGATTGATTTTAACGCCATGTAGATCCAATAATGCAAACGTGACAGTCCAGCAGTGCCAATTAACCCTATAACCCTAACCTACCCCTATAACCCTAACCTACCCCTACCCCTGTAACCTACCCCTAACCCTAAAACTCTATAACCCTAACCTAACCCTACCTAAACTAACCCTATACCCTAACCTACCCCTACCCCTGTTACCTACCCCTATAACTCTATAACCCTAACCTAACCCTACCTAAACTAACCCTATACCCTAACCTACCCCTACCCCTGTTACCTACCCCTATAACTCTATAACCCTAACCTAACCCTACCTAAACTAACCCTATAACCCTAACCCTAACCTACCCCTACCCCTGTTACCTACCCCTATAACTCTATAACCCTAACCTAACCCTACCTAAACTAACCCTATAACCCTAACCTACCCCTACCCCTGTTACCTACCCCTATAACTCTATAACCCTAACCTAACCCTACCTAAACTAACCCTATAACCCTAACCTACCCCTACCCCTGTTACCTACCCCTATAACTCTATAACCCTAACCTAACCCTACCTAAACTAACCCTATAACCCTAACCTACCCCTACCCCTGTTACCTACCCCTATAACTCTATAACCCTAACCTAACCCTACCTAAACTAACCCTATAACCCTAACCTACCCCTACCCCTGTTACCTACCCCTATAACTCTATAACCCTAACCCTACCTAAACTAACCCTATAACCCTAACCTACCCCTACCCCTGTAACCTACCCCTATAACTCTATAACCCTAACCTAACCCTACCTAAACTAACCCTATAACCCTAACCTACCCCTACCCCTGTTACCTACCCCTAAAACTCTATAACCCTAACCTACCCCTACCCCTGTAACCTACCCCTAAATCTCTATAACCCTAACCTAACCCTACCTAAACTAACCCTTTAATTATAACCTACCCCTAAAACTAAAACCTTAACATAATCCTATAACTCTATAACCCAAACGTGACACTTCTAGGAGTGCCAACACAAATATCTCAGTATCATGCACCGGTCATCGACAAGTACAAGGAGAACAATTGGATGGCCACTGTTTGTGAGTGAATTTAATTGTGGTTGACATCCGTTTATTTATTAACGTTACTTTTCCACACCATTCAGATTAATAGACGGCAGTCACGGAATTAGCCCACAATACAAAAAACATATTTCTGTGCACAAAGATGTTTTAAATTAAAAATAAATACACAATACTAGAAAAGCGTCAGTGTGTTTTTTTTTTAACACTAACATGCAGCCCGATTCTATTAAATTATTGTTTATAGCTACTACGAGAAAAAAATGATGGCAAAATTCCCTGTATAAAGCATTAATTTAAAATAAACATTTACTAAACAGAAAAATAATATTGTTATGCCAATATAATTGTGTTTTCTTTACACACACATAAATGAGCCGTACTCTGTTCTGTAGATGAATAAATTCGGCTGAATGACGTTCTCAGAATGTTCTAGACTTTCCTCAAAACTATAAACTATCAGAACTATTTGTCCAATGCCGAGTTCACTTTCAGAAAATGAGCTTTTGAACATTTTAAACCGTTTAAATATTTAAAATCTAACTGTCTTTACCTCGGATCACATTTGATGAGCTTCTTCAGAAACCGTAAATTACATTAAATATAGATGATAATCAAGATGGTGGTTAAACGTTGCTGGAGAAATATGCGGGACATGATGCAGTTGTGATGCTTTAGATGATTGTTTAAAATGTTTGTATGTAATGTATGTAAACACTGATATTACACGCATCAATTATGTTTCTTTAATAGTTGTGCACACATCATAAACACATCGATGGATGTTCTTATACGAAGACTGAAAGTTTCCCCCAATAACATTTAGCATCAAGCCGAAACATTACAGCGTGTAATTATATAAGACTCTTGAGATCGAGCAGTTTTGGGTAAAAGCCGCCCACAGCAGAATAGTAAACCCTTACCAAAACAATAACATTACATAGCAAGTTAGCCGAGCACTAGCGTGGATTGCAGACGTAAAATGACCGCTTGTAAAAATAAATCCATCTCCACAATTGATCAATATTCATGATAATAAGAAGAAACAATCTGCATAATTCTACACAATTGTAGGTAAAAATGATTAGCCAAACTCTTCAACACAATAACATTAGCTAGCAGGTTAGCAGATACAGCTGTGCACTGGGTGTACACCGTAGCTACAACACAAAACTCTGCATTTAAACTCTCGTTAGCAGATAAACCCTCAAATAATCAATCATACGTACAGGCTGTGATCCGGAAGCCTCGGCGAGCCAAAGTAGCCCTTAGGCGGGCATTATGCAAATGTGTTAAAATGACAGTTAGCCAATTAGCTTCTGATGATTGGATCATGGGAAAAAGTAAAGAAATCAGAAAAACTATTGTGGACCTCCACAAGTCTGGTTCATCCTTGGGAGCAATTCCCAAACTCCTGAAGGTGCCACGTTCATCTGTACATCAATAGTACACAAGTATAAACACCATGTGACCACACAGTCATCACACCGCTCAGGAAGGAGACGCATTCTGTCTCCTAGAGATGAACGTAGTTTGTGTGAAACTAACCATCGATACTTGGTGCAGGTTGCCAGCTTGAACAGGGTCATGACGATTCCCTTTCGGGTCAGAACCGGTGCCAACCTGCGATGGGTGCAACATCAGGACCAATGTTACAGTCCCATCAGAAGAGCAACTGTTCCCTTGTGCAATTCCTCCTCTTCTGATTACACGTATTAGTGAAATTAAAATGACCGTTAGTGATAAACACACATTTCTGTATGGAAACGGCTTCAGGGCAGATTTCTTTTGCGATAAACCAAAATGTATGCAACAAAGTGTTTTTTTTAAGCGTGACGTCATGACACACACTTTTTTTTTTATAAATAAAAGGCAATTTTAATGGAAATGGGCAGAAGACGGCAAACTTTTTTAATGCATTTTCACATTGTTGATAACAAAATAGCATGAAAAGTGGATTGAAACTAGACTACAGATGTACTTCTACACACACACACACTCACAGACTCTGACACACACACAGACTACACACACACACACAAACACTCACAGACTACACACACACACACAAACACTCACAGACTACACACACAAACACTCACAGACTACACATACACACAGACTGACACACACACACACACACAAATACACACACTCACAGACTGACACACACACACACACACACACACACACACAAACAAACACTCACAGACTACACACACATACACTCACAGACTACACACACACACAAACACACACAGACCACACACATACACTCACAGACAACACACATACACTCACAGACTGACACACGCACACACACACACACTCACAGACTACACACACGCACGCACACAGACACACATACACACTCACAGACTACTCACAGACTACACTCACGGACTACACACACACACACACACACACACACACACAGGGACTACACACAAACATTTAATTGACATATTAACTAGTACTCAATCAGCAGATGATGTGTAAAATAGACTCCTGCAGATGTTGTTTGTTTGTTTGTTTGTTTTAGTATCTTTATGTTGAGTTTGGAGGAGAGTGTTATTTGTCCTTGATCCAGTTACAGTAAATTCCTGCTTTCTGTTTCAGTTTGAATCTTTTGGAATTTAATGGGTTTTTCCCTCATCTGTGTGTTTATGATCGTTACTCACATGTGACTCAGTTTTACTCTTTGCTGTGAACATCTCAACTGTGTGTCAGTGTTCACATGAGCAGAAGTGAATGTGATTTACTGGAGATCAGTGGATGTGTTTCTGCTGTTGTGATCGATCAGACTATCAGATCGTTCTTATTCAATGGATTTAGTTGTTTGGTGTTGAGCTGTACACTGGCTGGAGTTTGAAGGACATTAAATGACTTCTCATCACGATGGTCATCTTTTACCATCAAGTGTTTCTGGCTACAGTATTTTAATTAAAATATATATATATATATATATATATATATATATATATATATATATATATATATAATTGCTCATAAATTTGAAGTCAGAAGTTTACATACACTTAGGTTGAAGTCATTAAAGAGCTCATATTATGCTCATTTACAGGATCATGATTTTATTTTGGGTGACTACTAGAATAGATTTACATGCTTTAATGTTCAAAAAAGACATAATTTTTCTCATACTGTACATTTCTGCTAAACCTATATTCATCCTCTGGCTCAAACGCTCTGAATTACCTCCTGTCTCTTTAAAGCCCCCTTTCCAAGAAGCCCAGCCTGCTCTGATTGGTCAGCTGGCCTAGTCTGTTGTGATTGGTCAACTGTGTAGAGCATGTGTCGGAAATATGATGCCCCTTCCATAACTGCGTTTCAGGCTTCCTGAGCAGCTGTAAACACTACTGTAACTATGGTAACAATGGCGTTGGTTTTTGCCATACCAGTTTGAGTTCGATAATAAAAGTTTGGAAGAAGCTGATCGACCGAAACACCTTCGCAAGCATGACATGGGCAGGACGTTTCACAGTCATAAGTTTGAATTTTGTAGCTTTCTTACAATTACATTGTATTATTATTATTATTGTGAACTTAACAAAGCTTCAAGTAAAGACACATAGTGCATCTAAGTTAGCTGAACTTTTCACTCGAGATATGAACGGACAACAGAGGATTATTCCCGGTTAGCGGTGGACTACCGATAGCAGCTGTGACGTTACACCTTGTAATTATATAAGACTCTTGAGATCGAGCAGTTTTGGGTAAAAGCCGGCCCACAGCAGAATAGTAAACCCTTACCAAAACAATAACATTACATAGCAAGTTAGCCGAGCACTAGCGTGAATTGCAGACGTAAAATGACCGTTTGTAAAAATAAATCCATCTCCACAATTGATCAATATTCATGATAGTAAGAAGAAACAATCTGCATAATTCTACACAATTGTAGGTAAAAATGATTAGCCAAACTCTTCAACACAATAACATTAGCTAGCAGGTTAGCAGATACAGCTGTGCACTGGGTGTACACCGTAGCTACAACACAAAACTCTGCATTTAAACTCTCGTTAGCAGATAAATCCTCAAATAATCAATCGTACGTACAAGCTGTTACCGGAAGCACCAGATTGTCCCAACAAAGTGAGAACTGCACCATCTTTCAGGAGTAACCGTCTTGAAAATCTGGCACTGGATGTGGTTGTACTGCTAAATAATTAATATAAATGGCTTTGGAAGTCCAAGCAAAGAGGTCTTGCTTTTGCTGTGAAGAAAACAGCATCTTCTCGACATGATAACAACACTACACCAACTCATCCTGACCTCGGCGAGCCACAGTAGCCCTTAGGCGGGCTTTATGCAAATGTGTTACATAGCGACGTATAAACTTTTACTACAATCCAGCCATTTGTTTTAGTTCTTGAGCAGTGTTCTCTATGGGAGAGAATAACTCCCTTTTGCGTGGACTTTGTGCTTTTTAAATTTGCAGACCTTTTACATGCACAAACAGCTATATAACACACTAAAGGAAAGGTAATATGTAGCCTAATAAAGCATAATAGGGCCTCTTTAAAACAATTTTTTTTACCACTCCACAGATTTAATATTAGCAAACTATAGTTTTGGCAAGTCGTTTTGGACATCTACTTTGTGCATGACATGAGTAATGTTTCCAGCAATTGTTTACAGACCGATTGTGTCACTTTTAATTGACTATAATCACAATTCCAGTGAGTCAGAAGTTTACATACACTAAGTTTACTGTGTCTTTAAGCAATTCCAGAAAATTATGTCAAGCCTTTAGGCAATTAGCCAATTAGCTTCTGGAGGTGTACTGAATTGGATCATGGGAAAATGTAAAGAAATCAGCCAAGACCTCAGAAAACTATTGTGGACCTCCACACGTCTGGTTCATCCTTGGGAGCAATTTCCAAACACCTGAAGGTGCCACGTTCATCTGTACAAACAATAGTACACAAGTATAAACACCATGTGACCACACAGTCATCACACCGCTCAGGAAGGAGACGCATTCTGTCTCCTAGAGATGAACGTAGTTTGGTGCTAAAGTGCAAATCAATCCCAGAACAACAGCAAAGGACCTTGTGAAGATGCTGGAGGAAACAGGTGGACGAGTATCTAGATCCACAGCAAAACCAGTCCTATATGGACATCACCTGAAAGGCTCAGCAAGGAAGAAGCCGCTGCTCCAAAACCACCATAAACAAGCCAGACTACAGTTTGCAAGTGCACATGGGGACAAAGATCTGACTTCTGGAGAAATGTCCTCTGGTCTGATGAAACACAAATGTAACTGTTTGGCCATAATGACCATCGGTATGTTTGGAGGGAAAAGGGTGAAGAACAGCATCCCAACTGTGAAGCATGGGGGTGCAGCATCATGTTGTGGGGGTGTTTGCTGCAGGAGGGACTGGTGCACTTCACTAAATAGATGACATCATGAGGAAGGAACATTTTGTGGATATATTGAAACAACATTTTAAGACATCAGACAGGAAGTTAAAGCTCGTTCACGTGTGCGAGCAAGGAGTCCTACAAACCTGACTCAGTTACACCAGTTCTGTCTGGAGGACTGATTGTGGAAGGAGCCCCAAAACATTTGACCCAAATTAAACAATTTAAATCAATGCTACCAAATACTAACAGTGTATGTAATCTTCTGACCCACTGGGAATGTGATGACAGAAATAGAAACTGAAATAAAACTATTATTCTGACATTTCACGTTCTTAAAATAAAGTCGTGATCCGAACTGACCTCAGACGGGAAGGTTTTCTACCATTCCACCATTTTCTACCAACTTCTGACTTCAACTGTATGTAAAGTTCTTATGGAGCAGGTTCAAACCGGTTCTAGTGCGTTGCAGTTATTTTCTGCTTGTGTTCTTCACAGATATTGTGAGCTGCAGAATAAGTAACACAGTGTCCTGCAGAACAAATCCTGTCAAATATAAATGTTCTTGAACTAGTTTCATTCTGAGTTAACTGCATCTTTCACATGTAAGTATCTTATCTGTCCCTCTAGAAACACACACACACACACACACTCACACACACACACACACACACACACACACTCACACCCACACACACTCTTCTGCAGATAACGGCATGCCTGCATGTCTGTATGCACTCTGATAACAGTCAGTCTGCGTGTTTTTGTCAGCAATGTTTGTGTCTTGTTGTTCTGAACAAGATGGACAGGAAAAAGAAAGTTCAGAAGATGAGTGTTAAAATTGTGTTTGTGGAGTTTGAGTAACACACTGTTACTCTCCATTACAGATATTTTTTCATTCTGCGTTAACGGCATCTTTCACAAGTCATTAAATAATCTGTTCCTCCAGAAACCCACAGACACACATACACAGAAACACACAACATTAAATCATGTTAGTGTTTAATCTAACATGCTTTTGTAGTGTGTCATGTGACCACAGACTCCTTTCACCTCTCGCTGCTGCTCACATTATTATGAACGGTTGTACTGATGTTGTGTGGTATTATGTTGTAGGATTGTGGGTGTTTTTTTTGGATGAGGATGGTGTTGTGTTGTTACTGGACTGGCCATTGTGAGTCCCTGAAGACTTTATTACACAAAGAAATGTACACTCTGATTATTCCTGTACTAAAACATGCTCATTCTTTTACCGCTATAGCGGGCAAAAGGGTCTAGAAGTAAAAATCCTATACATTTTTTCTATAGACGAATTCATTTTCATCAATAACTTATAAATCTTTAAAGATGCACCGACCATGAGCTCGGAGGTTGTTCATCGATTGTACGGTGCATCCGGAAAGTATTCACAGTGCTTCACTTTTTCCACATTTATTATGTTACAGCCTTATTCCAAAATGTATTGAATTAATTATTTCCTCAATTCTACAAACAATACCCCATAATGACAAGATATTTTTTTTAAATCTTTGCAAATTTATAAAAAAAAAAAAAACAAAAACAAACAAAAAAAAAAAAAAAAAAAAATCACATGTGCATAAGTATTCACACCCTTTGTTCAATACTTCGTTGAAGCACCTTTGGCATCAGTTACAGCCTCAAGTCTTTTTGAGTATGATGTTACAACTTGGCACACCTATTTTTGGGCAGTTTGTCTCATTCTTCTTTGCAGGACCTCTCAAGCTCCATCAGGTTGGATAGGGAGCGTCGGTGCACAGCCAGTTTCAGATCTGTCCAGAGATGTTCAATCGGGTTCAAGTCTGGGCTCTGGCTGGGCCACTCAAGGACATTCACAGAGTTGTCCCGTAGCCACTCCTTTGTTATCTTGGCTGTGTGCTTAGGGTCGTTGTCCTGTTGTAAGATGAACCTTCGCCCCAGTCTGAGGTCCAGAGCGCTCTGGAGCAGGTTTTCATCAAGGATGTCTCTGTACATTGCTGCATTCATCTTTCCCTTGATCCTGACTAGTCTCCCAGTTCCTGCCGCTGAAAAACATCCCCACAGCATGATGCTGCCACCACCATGCTTCACTGTAGGGATGGTACTGGCCAGGTGATGAGTGGTGCCTGGTTTCCTCCAGACATGACCCTTGCCATTCAGGCCAAAGAGTTCAATCTTTGTTTCATCAGACCAGAGAATTTTGTTTCTCATGGTCTGAGAGTCCTTCAGGTGCCTTTTTGGCAAACTCAAGGCGGGCTGCCATGTGCCATCCGGAGGCCACTCTACCATACAGGCCTGATTGGTGGAGTGCTGCAGAGATCATCTACACATTATTTGTGTTTATTCCACCTATTGGCTGGAGTTTGCTTTATAGATTATATCTTGTTTTGTTATTCTGTCTCACAAAAGTTGTATAGGATCACCGAACTTCAGCAATCTGACAGCAAAGTTGTCACGGGGGTTCTCATAGGTGTACATGGACTATTTGAGTTTAGAGGGATGGACGCCGGTTGGTGCTGTTGTGCGCGGGGTTAATGTGCAGGTTTTTCTTTTATGTTTATTTTGTTCTGGGGGAAGTTTTGGGTTTGATTGTCGCACTAATGTTTGAATGTGGTCTTTATAATTTAGTTTTTGACACACAATCAGTTTTTTCTATTATGTCAAATGTTAATATGAGTGGATTGTCTCTCTCCACGTGGAGTGTGAATGGGTTGGGGCACCCCATAAAAGAAGGAAGGTTATTTATTTTCTTAAATGTAAGAAATATGATAATGTGTTTCTTCAAGAAGTGCATTTTTCCCCTAAGGAAGTTCAAAAATTTGGGAAGATATGGGGTGGATATGTATACTTCAGTGCTGGATCACGTAAGAGCAGGGAGTCATTACATTGATAAGTAAACATCTACACTTCAAATGTCTCAAATAGATTAAATATCAATTATAATTGTTTTAGCAGATATTCGGGGGTAAGTCTTATTTTAGCTAATATTTACGCACCTAACGTTGATGATCAGGGCTATTTTTAGATCTTGAAGGGATGTTGCAAGCTGCTGGAACCCCTCATGATATAATACTGGGAGGAGACTTTGATCTATTTATGGCCCCCTAGGGCAACATTGATGCTTCTCAGGATGTGTAAAAATCTTGGTCTTACAGATATTTGGAGACTTTTGAACCCATCTGGTTGGGACTATATATTTTTTTAATCAGTCCATGAGATTTAATCTAGAATATATATATATTTTAATATATCTAATTTTATCTGTTGTTGATTGCTCAATTGGAAACATTTTAGTCTCAGATCACGCCCTTGTGAGTTTTAAGGTGTTGCCACATACGGAGAAAAGTAAATCATTTAGTTGGCGCTTCAGTGCATCCGTTTTGCAAAATATTGATTTCCAATTTTAAAGGCTGAAATCAATGTTTATATAGAGACCAACTGGTCCTCAGTATCCTCTGTGGGTGTGGCTTGGGAGGCACTTAAGGCGGTTCTTAGGGGCCGGATCATACAGTATACCTCATTCACCAAAATATCCAAAGCACGAGAACTCATGGAGTTGAAAGGGAATATTAAAAGTTCCAAGCCAGAGTTGAAGCTCCGACTATCGTCTGATGGGCTCCGAGAATTGACCCAATTGAAATACAGATATAACACGATTTTGTCGCGGAAGGTGGAGTTTTGGTTTTTCAGGGCAAGATAGTCAAACTTTGAGTCGGGGGACAAAGCAGGGAAGCTTTTGGCTAGATATATAAAGCAGAGAGAGTCTTTTTCTACCATTCCCTGCTGGTGGTGAAATAGTAATAATGTTAGTAATAATGCTTTTTAAAAATTCTATCTTGATCTATATAGTTCCACGTCTTCGTCTACTGATGAAGATATTAGAAACTTTGTTAAACTATTAGATCTCCATAAACTGACGACTGAGTGCAAAAGTGCTCTTGATTCTGAGATAACCTTGGAGGAGTTTGGCGAGGCAATTAAGGTCTTTTCTACAGGCAAGGCTCCGATGGTTTTGCCGCCGAGTTTTTAGATCTGAAGCTACAGAACTGGCTCCACTTTTGCGAGAAGTTTATACAGAATCATTAAAGAATTAAAAGCTTTCACCAACCATGACACAAGCCTGGATCAGTCCGATTCTTAAAAAAGCACAAAGATCCAAACCATTGTAAGAGTTACCGTCCAATTTCCCTGATCCAGCAAGACGTTAAAATATTGTCAAAAAGTTTGGCTAACCGATTTATAGGTTATGACATCTCTTATACATATTGATCATGTGGTGTTTATTCGGGGGCAGCAGCTGTCATGTTCAGACTCCGGTCGCTGCCATCTCACTTGACGCTGAAAAGGCGTTTGATATGGTAGAATGGGATTACCTTTTTAAGACTTTGGAAATGTACGGGAATACCTTTATTATTTTACTCTGGACAGGGGCACTTGGCAGGGTTGCCCTCTTTCCCCATTATTGTTCTGTCAGCCGCGATAAGTGAGGATGATACACCGGTAATAAATAACTATAACAATATGTTAAATAAAATAATAAATTTGGCTCTCACACTCACCTGTGCAGCTCCAGAATGAGAAATCACGTCGGATCACTTACACCATGGACACTTTTATAAACCAAGACACTTCTCTCTACCTGATGTTTCATCTCATTCACATGCTCCTGACATCATCATACAACTGAGTGTGGTAAAGTTAACATTTGACATTTATGCTAATGAGACTGGAGCTAGTGAAGGAACCAAACCAATCAGATAGCAGCAGCTGTAACGCTCAACGGTGTGCAAAAACTATATACCTGTGATGGCTTTTGTCTCGTAATACAATCAGCTTGTCAGGTTGGATATTTACTGTCTTGTCTCTTTCATCTGCATGACTTGTTTTATATACTGTATGTTTTACTAACATTCACACATTAACACCAGATTGGTGTAAGGATCTTTTTCAGCTGTGGTTAGCTAGGTGTTAACCATTGTGTTTGTTCAGTTCAGCGGATGGCTGAAGTTTCTGCTCACACCTTAATTTGTTGTTTTTACACGTCAGGCCACAATTTGTTTCTTTGCACTGCAGCCAAATCAAACCAACTCAAACGACACTCGATATCCAGTCGATACTAACAAACACAAGTATTTGTCTGGATTCAGTAAAGCATCAGAATCATATGATTTATTGATTCCCTGAAGTCTCATTAAAGATCCGGTACATTTAAGTGACGCACAGATATTCTTTAAATAAAACAAAATCGTTGTGTGTGCACATTTGATATCTTTCCAAAAGTAGCGCTTTCAGTCATTAAAAATGACAATTCATGAGCATGTTCCTCAAGCTGTAGCTTACATTGAAAAGTGACCAACGTGTGATGCCTTCTGCGTCCATGATTGAGTGAGGATTGCGGCATTAGTGTCGAGTGAAGGTGAAATGTGTTTTTCTTATTGATGTGTCTTTTAAAGCTGTTTGTGTGTTTGTCTCTCTTTAGGTGAAGTATACATGGCTTTGACGGCGTTTGTTACCATGGAGACATCGTCATGTGTGAATGTATCTCATGTGAACGGTGACACGGCATCAGAGAAACAGACGTGTGGTGCCGCCCTGCAGGTTCATCTGTACAACTGCAGAGATGACACAAGTGTCCTGACGTTCCCGCCGGGAGAATACATCGCAGAAGAGCTCTGCATCAGCGCAGCCAAAGAGTGTGGTGTGTGTCTTTGTGTGTGTGTGTGTGTGTCTGTATCTGTGTGTGTGTGTGTGTGTGTGTGTGTGAGGGTATCTGTGTGTGTGTGTGTCTGTGTCTGTATCTGTGTGTCTGTATCTGTGTGTGTGTGTGTCTGTATCTGTGTGTGTGTGTCTGTGTGTGTGAATCTGTGTGTGTGTGTGTGTGTGTGTGTGTGTGTGTGTGTGTGTGTGTGTGTGATGTGTGTGTGTGAGGGTATCTGTGTGTGTGTGTGTCTGTATCTCTGTGTGTGTGTGTCTGTATCTCTGTGTGTGTGTGTGTGAGGGTATCTGTGTGTGTGTGAGGGTATCTGTGTGTGTGTGAGGGTATCTCTGTGTGTGTGAATCTGTGTGTGAGCATATCTGTGCTTGTGTGTGTGTACGTACATCTCTGTGTGTGCTTGTGTATGTGTGTGAGTGTGTGTGAGTGCGCGTGTGTGTGTGTGTTTGTGTATGAGGGTAGCTGTGCTTGTGTGTGTGTGTGTCACTGTCTGTGTGCGTCACTGTGTGTGTGTGCGCGTGCGCACGTGTGTCACTGTCTGTGTGTGTTTGTTTGAGTGTATTTGTGTGTGAGTTTATCTGTGCGTGGGCGTGTGTATCTGTGTGTGTGTGTGCGTGTGAGTGTATCTGTGTGTGAGTGCGTGTGAGTGTATCTGTGTGTGTGTGTGCGTGTGAGTGTATCTGTGTGTGAGTGCGTGTGAGTGCGTGTATCTGCGCTTGTGTGCATGCGCGTGTGTGAGTGTATCTGTGTGTGTGCGCGTGTGTGTGCGTATCTGTGTGTGTGCGTGTGAGTGTATCTGTGTGTGTGTGTGCGTGTGAGTGTATCTGTGTGTGAGTGCGTGTGAGTGCGTGTATCTGCGCTTGTGTGCATGCGCGTGTGTGAGTGTATCTGTGTGTGTGCGCGTGTGTGTGCGTATCTGTGTGTGTGTGCGTATCTGTGTGAGTGCGTGTATCTGCGCTTGTGTGCGTGTGTCTGTGCATGTGCGTGTATCTGTGTGCGTGCGCGTGTGTGTGCGTATCTGTGTGTGTGCGTGCGCGTGTGTGCGCGCGCCTGTGTTTGGGGCCAGAGAAAGTTTTGGCAGGGCAAGTAAGAATATGATCCACTAGGTCGACCATGCCAGAAGAAAGAACCCTTCGCATCGAGCAGTCCTCTGATGTAAACACATGATAGAAGTGAACAGAAATAGAGGTGGAGTTTGGTTAAAGGAGGGTTTTGATTGACAGTATCAGATCATCACGGCCTTCCACAACTCTATCTTTAATTAGCTTTATTTAAAAACTAAAGCAGTCTCAATATTTCCTTATTTATATAACATTGTATATCTGTGTGGGTGAGGCAGAGAAAGTGTATTTAAACTATATCATCGTGTTTACACACACACACACATACTGGTTTATTTAGTTGAAATGAGGGGCTTTCACACTGACAGTTTAGTCCGAAATGGAGCATGAAAAATGTTATGAGCGTTGTTTTGCAATCTGGTACCGAACCCGAAGACTACATGTATGAGACGGTCTGAGCTCGGTTGCGATACAGCGACAGTGATCTCGTATTGCTTCTGCAAGTAATTCATAAATCCTTCATAAAAGAGTTGTGAGTCATGAACCAAACCAACCAGCTCCACAGAGAATCACAACATCATGAGTGTTTGAATATCGGACATAAATGCAAAGATACAAGACTGCACTTACCGTCTTTCATGAGGGAACAAACTACAATCCCATGATGCTTTGCCAATGATGTCATTGAATACAACCGATGGGAATGTATAAAACTCTTGATTTATAGGTTGTTGATTATAAGTATAGAAACGATATATTTGACGTTTATTGCAATATTCTACTTCACTATTCAGATGGGTACAAATGTAAGTAGTTTAAGGGTGAAGGGAGACTCGATTACATCATTCACAGTGCATCATGGGAGTGGGCGGAGCTCATTGACGTGGTAAAACTTGATCAATCGCACGCTTTATAACCGTTTATAGACTAATTAATGATGTGCAAGCATGAAAGTCTTAATTGTGCAAATTTTATTATAAAAAAATTCATTACAAATAATTATTTTTATTTCATTAAAATCATAATTATATTAATACATTTGAATATTTGTTTATAGATGTTTAGTTATGAGTGTTTTATTACATTCAGGGATATCTTTGATAGATTTAAAGATGGATATTTAAAATAAATAAAATAACATTTTATTTAAATCATTTAGTAAAATGACATAAAAATATTAAATGTTGTGTAATGTACATTTTTTGTATATATTAATATTTTTAATAACAAATGTTTATTAAATACTTACATTTGTAGAAATGTTTTGTTTAAATAATTTAGAAAAATTATATAAAAATATGTAATGTTATGTATTTAATGTTTATCTAATTCATATATTAATATTGGTACAATTTCCTTTTTATAAAATTTTTTGATACATTTAAGTACGTGTTTAATTAAGGCATATCCTTGGATAAGGATGTTTACAATACATTTTAATTAATTAATATTATTATTTTTAATAATATATTTTAAGCTGTTTATTAAATACATACATTTTCATAATTATTTAATTTAAATAATTTTGTTTTAATTTATATAAAATATGTAACGTTGTGTAATGTTTATTATATTTTTAATATATTAATATTTGTATAATTGGATTTTCATTAAAAGTTTTTTTAGTCACATTCAATTTAGGCATGTGTTTGGTAGATTTGGATATAGATGTTTAAAATACATTTTAATATATTGATATTTATTGAGGCTCACAAACACAGATCTGATGCACAAGGAAAGTTTCCTCACGCTGATTCTGGAATTACTGATTTCATTTATTCGTCTGTGTGGATTTGTTTACTTATTTTCATCTACATGTTATAGTGAGTAAATGTGAACAACCCAAATGATCTCCGACCATAGACTGTAAAAAAAGATGGCCGACGCCCCTTCGCTCTTTTCCATCGGTGAGAACTGAAGCCGCCAGTGTCCCGATATGGCGCTGACATCTTGGGACTTGAGTCTGCGCAGTTGCGATTTCGGGACCAGACCTGCGCAGTAGTGAGCAGGAAGTAAAGCAGCGAAATCAAGGCCCCGCCCTCACTCTCGCTGAATCAATCGCAAGCACACGCCCCTTTTGACTTTTGACTTATGACGGTGTGAAATAATTAATTATAGAAATGTAGATATTAAATTTAAAGCTCCAATCTCCTCAGTCCTCCGAAGATCCCGAAAAAAAGCCTGTTGGAGCTTCAGTGACTACTTCACTCAGAGAACCTGTCAATCACAGCTGTCAATCATGATGTCACAGCAGCGTTTTTATAGCATCAAATAACTAAAAACAAACTTATTTTGAAAACAAACACTTGAAATGACATCAACGTGATAGAAACGACAGTAAATGACAGAAACTATCTTTGGAAAAAAGATATGTGAAGTGTAATTTAATTGTTTAGTTGGTCTCACGTCCCGTTGAATAACATGGGGAGGCGGGGTTTATGACCTATACTAGGACCAGCCACCGGGGGTGTGGCTGGTCCTAGTATATGATTAGCATGACCGCGTGGTTATCTGAGAACCGTCCACAGTCAGAGCAGCGTCTGAAGAGCGTGTGAAGATGAAGCGTTGTGATGCACGTGCCGTTAGCTGAGGTTCACGCCAAACTCCTACGAAAATACAAGCAAAGCTCTCCGTTTCACTTAATTGTTTGTGTAATGGTTTGGGTTCATTAATATATGCAGCGTTAATGATATGCGGGAGACGCCCACTTCATTTCTGTTGAGAATCTCATTTTGTTTTCCTTCATGTGAAATAAGGGTTTGTGGGTTTAATCGGAGAAAGTAAAGAATTTAGTCATGTGACACCATGTGAGGTTCGGACGTGTGAATGGCGAGCTCTGCGCTCTTTGCTAGCTTCAATGCTAGTATTGTCATAAACCGGTGAGATTCGGTACAGTCTGTTCCTTAACTGTTCTTGGAAGACAATATGCCAAAGAATTCAGGGAGCCGGTTTGGCAGGAGAAGGGAAGGAAATTTGACGCTGATGAATGCTGACGAAGGTCGTTGCTGATTTGGAGGATCTTGCTGTAATATGTTGATCGCTCTCTGCCATGGAGGCGAAGTTCACTGAAGTGGTTACAAGAGTGGGGGATGTCGAGAAACTGATCCATTATCTGGAGTCATCGGAGAGGGAATTATCTGCTAACCGGCTAGCTACCAAAGTGGATCTGGAGCACGTCTGGGAGAAGTTGGAGGATATGGAGAATCGTAGTCGGCGGAATAATGTCCATATTGTTGGAATTCCTGACGGAGGAGGGGGTCAGAATATGGTGGAATTCCTGGATGGGCTCTTTCCGAGTCTTCTCAACATAACGGGCCATAAGCTGGAAATCGAGCGAGCTCACAGGGTTCAGGCTGAGGGAGACAGGCCCCGATCCATTATGGCCAAATTTCTGAGATCATCCGATAAAGATCTTGTTACGTGAGGAGTAAAGACCAAAGGTCCTGAGACCACCTCAATGTATAGAGGACCAAAAATGAAAACGGGTCCTGTTTTTAAGTGCACTTGCATTGTGAACACCAAAAGCACTGCGGGCATTAGCAGGTGGTTCCCATTTTGGTTCACTGTAACTGAACTGGGTTTGGTTCATTTTAAACAGACTGTATGTGAAGCTGTCTGTCTGTCTGTGTGTCTGCCTGTGTGTCCGTCTGTGTGTCCGTCTGCCTGTGTGTCCGTCTGCCTGTGTGTCCGTCTGTCTGTGTGTCCGTCTGTCCGTGTGTCCGTCTGTCCGTGTGTCCGTCTGTCCGTGTGTCCGTCTGTCCGTCTGTCCGTGTGTCCGTCTGTCCGTGTGTCCGTCTGTCCGTGTGTCCGTCTGTCCGTGTGTCCGTCTGTCCGTGTGTCCGTCTGTCCGTCTGTCCGTGTGTCCGTCTGTCCGTGTGTCCGTCTGTCCGTGTGTCCGTCTGTCTGTGTGTCCGTCTGTCTGTGTGTCTGTCCGTCCGTGTATCCGTCTGTCTGTCCATCTGTCGGTCTGTCTGTCCGTGTGTCTGTCTGTCTGTCCATCTGTCCGTCTGTCCATCTGTCTCTGTCTGTTTATCTATCTGTCTGTCTGTCTGTCTGTCTGTCTGTCTGTCTGTGTGTCTGTGTGTGTGTTTGAGGAATACAGCTGATCAGACAGAAAACACAAGATCTGATTTGCTTTCTGTTTGCTGTGGCTTCAGTGTTTGTGCTGCTAAACTTCTTCTTTCCATTCTTACCACTTCCTGTTTACCCGTATGTGTTTCTGTGCAGGACACACCCTGATTTACTTCTTCTTTTAATTGACTTCTCTTTTAACACTTCACACACACAGTCCTTATGACATCATGTAATGATACATAAATCAGTTCTCTGTAATGTGTGTGTGTGTGTGTGTGTGTGTGTGTGTGTCAGGTGTGAGTCCCATGTACTGCAGTCTCTTTGGACTGATGAGAGAGAGAGACCGCGTCTGGTGTCCACCCAATCACATCTTCAAGATTCAGGCGTCTACTAATGAGGCGCTTCTGTTCAGAATCAGGTACGCTCATTTTACGCTTGTGGAGAACTCAAGACTGACTCTGGTCTCTGATGTCATGACGACAGACGTCAATCATTACGTCAGTGTATAAAGCACAAAAATATTCAAAGAAGAAAAAGAGGGTTCTGGGTATCTCAGCGAGTATTAACGCTGACTATCATCCCTGAAGTCGTGAGTTTGAATCCAGGGCGTGCTGAGTGACTCCAGTCAGGTCTCCTTAGCAACCAAATTGGCCTTGTTGCTAGGGAGGGTAGAGTCACATGGGGTAACCTCTTCGTGGTCGCTGTAATGTGGTTCTCGCTCTCGGTGGGGCGTGTGGTGAGTTATGTGTGGATGCCACGGAGAATAGCGTGAAGCCTCCACACGTGCTACATCTCCACGGTAACGCACTTATCAAGCCGTGTGGTTTGACAGTCTCCGATGTGGAGGCAACTGAGATTCGTCCTCCGCCACCCGGATTGAGGCGAGTCACTACACCACCACGAGGACTTGGAGCACATTGGGAATTGGGCGATACAGATTGGGGAGATCTAGTTTACAGATTTAGTTTAAACTTGTTTTAGCGCAGCGGTTGATTGACAGGTGAGTAGGCGGGGCTTCACTGCTGTTTAAAAGGATGAGCCCAATGTGGTCATAAGCGTTTTCAAACACCTCTGATTGTACTTGTACAAAACAGATCACCCAAAACACATCTTGATTAAACAGGGCAAACGAGCATCGCTGTCTCACTCGCTCTTTCTCTCGCTCGCTCGCTTTCTCTCTCTATCTCTCGCTCGCTCTCTCTCGCGCACTCTCTCACTCTCTCTCTCGCTCTTTCTCTCTCTCGCTCTTTCTCTCTCTCGCTCTTTCTCTCTCTTGCTCTTTCTCTCGCTCTCTCTTTGTCTCACTCGCTCTCTCACTCTCTCTCTCGGACACTCTGTCTCTCGGACACTCTGTCTCTCGCTCTTTGTCTCGCCCGCTCTTTGTCTCGCCCGCTCTTTGTCTCGCCCGCTCTTTGTCTCGCCCGCTCTTTCTCTCTCTCGCGCACACTCTCACTCTCTTTCTCGCTCGCTCGCTCGCTCTTTGTCTCGCTCTCGCTCGCTCTTTGTCTCGCTCTCGCTCGCTCTTTGTCTCGCTCTCGCTCGCTCTTTGTCTCGCTCTCGCTCGCTCTGTCTCGCTCTCTCTCTCTCGCTCACACTCTCTCTCTCGCTCGATTCCATTACAAAGTACTTTATTAGTATGGTTGTAGTTACACACAATGTTTCTAAAACATCAGTACAACAGCAGCTGACAAGAACACTTGATTATGTTCATGAAAGTAGGGTTTGGTTTCTCTAAAATAAATCTAGCGGACACTTGCGCGTCTGACCTGCCCCAGAAACACCTGCGTTACGTCTCTTTTTGCTGCACTGGGGGTTTCAGGGTTTGTCAAAGTCTCTCTCTCTCTCCGTCTGTCTGTAGGTTTTATTTTCCAGGCTGGTATGGGAGCGGGTCAAACTGTGCCCGCAGGTATGGGGTGACCAAGAGTTCAGAGGCACCTGTGCTCGATGACATCACAATGGCTTACCTGTTTGCACAGGTGAGGAAATACTGTCAATCTGGGCACATTTTGACAAAGCAGGAGTGATCGTCTTTGTTATTTTACTGTAGAAATCAATGAAAGTGTTCGTGTCTGTCTGTCAGTGGCGTTGTGATTATCTGAGCGGTGCTGTGAGTGTTCCAGTCAATCTGGAGTTTCAGGAAGAGTGTCTTGGATTGGCTGTTCTTGATATGATGCGACTGGCCAAAGAGAAAGGCAGGTCACCGGTTGACATCTGCCACCGCAAAAGGTGAGACCTCAGTCGTGACCTTTGACCTGCTGAGGTGATCATGCACCTGATCTGTTCACGACACCGTCTGTTGTTGATTTGCAGTTATAAAGATTTCCTCCCTCAAAACATGCGCGCTCACATTCAGAAGCAGCACTTTGTGACCCGGAAGAGGATCCGCTTCCGCTTCAGGAAGTTCATGGAGCAGTTCGGTGCCTGTCGTGCCACGCCATCAGACCTGAAGCTCAAATATGTGGTCAGTCTAGAGACGCTGCAGTCCGCTTTCTACACCGAACGATTCCACGTCAACGAACCGTCTGCAGGAAACGTCACCATCATCGTCAGTGGCAACCACGGCATCCAATGGACCCGAGGGAAAGAGGCGAGTGACGGAGAGGTACTGTAGCGTTTCTGAGAGTTGTTATATTAATGAGACACAGTTTCTGTTGTGCGCCTGTAGAGGAAGCGGTTGTGTGTGTTTGCTTTAGTGCATTACATCTTTACTCTCTCTCTTCAGGATCTGCAGGTTTACTGTGATTTCTGTGATGTCATTGATATCAGTATAAAGCAGGACACTAAAGACGGATCAATTGAGAACCGAATAGTCTCCATAAACAGACAAGACAGTCAAACACTGGTACAACACACACACACGCACACACACACACGCACAAACACGCACGCACACACACACTACACACACTCATGCACACACTACACACACACGCACACACTACACACACACGCACACACACACACAAACACGCACACACTACGCACAAACACGCACACACTACACACACACACTAATACACACACACACTACACTCACACACTATACACACACACGCACACACACTATATACTGCGCACACAATGTACACACACGCACACTATACACGCACACTATACACGCACACACTATACGCACGCTACACTCACACACATGCACACACACACACTATACACACATACACGCGCACACACTATACACGCACACACTATACACTGCACACGCACACTATACACACACTATAAGCACACTATACACCCACACACTATACACTCACACACGCGCACACACACATACACACACGCGCACACTATACACACGCTATACACACACACGCGCACACTATACACACACTATACACACACGCTATACACACACACGCACACACTATACACACGCGCACACACACACTATACACACACTATACGCTCGCTATACACACACACGCACACACTATACACACGCGCACACACACACTATACACACACTATACGCTCGCTATATACACACGCATACTATATATACACACGCACACTATACGCACACACGCACACACTATACACGCACACGCACGCACACACTATACACACGCGCGCACGTACACACACACATACGTACGCACACACTATACACGCACACACTATGCACACACACGCACTACGCACACATACACACTCACAGATAGAATAAATCATCATGATTGTTTTCTGTCTGTCAGGAGTTAGAGTTTCACTCTCTGTCAGAAGCGTTGTCATTCGTCTCTTTGATTGACGGCTACTACAGACTCACGACAGATGCACATCATTATCTGTGTAAGGAGGTGGCGCCACCTAGACTGCTGGAGGCCATTCACATCAACTGCTACGGTCCAGTGTCGTGAGTTCCCACTTACACACACTCTCACACACACACACACACACACACACACACACAAAAGTCTTTGTGAATAAATAAATGCCCTCTTGTCAGGACGGAGTTTGCCATCAGCCGTTTGCGGCATTGTGAAAATCAGCGAGGCGTTTATATCTTGCGCTGCAGCCCTAAAGATTACGACAAATACTTCCTGTCATTCGCCATTGTGGTGAGTGTTTGTTTCTGTCATTATAATTATTTTACTGGAGTGTCGTAGGAGAGAAGATGATGATTAGTGTTTGACTAATACAGTGTGATTCATCTGGGATGTGTGTGTTGTAGTGTGAAGGTCAGCTGCAGTTCAAACACTGTCTGATCATTCGCTCTCAGTCCGGTGAGTTTGTGCTCAATGGAGCTAAATGCAGTTTTGGGAGTTTGAGTGAATTACTGCAGCGTTACCAGAAGGAGGCGCTCCGCTCCGACACACACGTGTTCCAGTTCAGCTGCTGCTGTCCACCGCGGAGTAAAGGTCAGAGAAATATAAATATATTACTGCTATATGATTATTGATCATATGTGAGAACTGAACTGATGCGTGTGTGTGTGTGTGTGTGTTTAGATAAATCAAATCTTCTAGTATGCAGGAATAATCAAACATCAGACGCGAGTCTCTCACCGTCTGTATTTAAACACATCAACCAAATGATCTTCCACAAGATCCGTAAAGAAGATCTACTGACTGTAAGTATGAACACACACACATACTCCCACACACACACACACACACACATGCTCCCACACACACATACTCCCACACACACACACATACTCACACACACACACACACACACACACACATGCTCCCACACACACACACACATACTCCCACACACACACACACACACACAGGGCGGCTCTTTGACCTTATGAATGTTGTTTTTTCCTCCTGACCTCTGACCTGCTCCACAACTCTGTGTTTAATGTGTTTTAAAGTTGTGTGTCTGTGGTGTTTGTGTGTGTACTGGAAGTGTGTGTGTTTGTGAGTGCATATGTGCGCAAGTGTGTGTGTTTGCATGCATGCTTGCCTGGTCGTGTGTGCATGTGCTTGTGTGTGTTTGCGCGTGCGTGCATGAATGTGTGTTTGTGGGTGCATGCGTGTTTCCGTGTGCGTGCGCGAGTGCGTGTGTGCATTTGCATGTGCGTGAGTTTGCGTGTGCGCGTTTGTTTGCGTTTGCATGTGCGTGTGTTTGCGTGTGGATATGTGCACATGTTTTGTGTGTTTGTGTCCGCATGTGCTTGCGTGTGTGTTTGTGTGTGCATATGAGCGCAAGTGTGTGTGTTTGCATGCATACTTGCCTGCGCGTGTGCATGTGCTTGTGTGTGTTTGCGCGTGCATATGTGCGCTTGTGTTTGCGTGTTTGTTTTTGCATGTGCGTGTGTGTGTTTTTGCGTGTGTGTGTTTGCGTGTGAATTTGTGTGTGTGTGCGTTTGCGTGTGAATTTGCTTGTGTTTGTGTGTGCGTGCGTGCGTTTGCATGTGCTTGTGTTTGCGTGTGCATATGTGCGCATGTTTTGTGTGTTTGTGTGTGCTTGCATGTGAGTTTGTATTTGTGTGTGTGTTTGCGTGTGTGTTTGCGTGTGCATATGTGCGCATGTTTTGTGTGTTTGTGTGTGCTTGCATGTGAGTTTGTATTTGTGTGTGTGTTTGCGTGTGCATATGTGCGCATGTTTTGTGTGTTTGTGTGTGCTTGCATGTGAGTTTGTATTTGTGTGTGTGTTTGCATGTGTGTTTGCGTGTGCATATGTGCGCATGTTTTGTGTGTTTGTGTCCACGTGTGTGTTTGCGTGCGTGTTTGTGTGTGTGTGATCGTACATGGCAATAAAATAACTGGTTGTTCTGATTGTAATATGGGCTGATGAGTTTGTCTTGTTGGTGTCAGATGGAGAGTTTGGGTCAGGGAACGTTCACTCAAGTGTTCCGTGGCATTCGGAGAGAAGTGGGAGATTACAGAGAAATCCACGAGATGGATGTTGTGCTGAAAATTCTGGATAAAAGCCAGCGCAACTACACAGAGGTATTGTGGGAAATCACAAACACCTTGTTTCAGTTAGAACAGTATTTGATTGCCCTCTTTCTCTCTTTCAGTCGTTCTTCGAATCTGCGAGCATGATGAGTCAATTATCACATAAACACCTGCTGCTCAATTACGGCATCTGTGTGTTTGCTGATGAACGTGAGTGTCACACACACACACACACACACACACACACACACACACACACACACACACACACACAGAGTTGTCTCGTTATTTTAAAATGGTTTCGATTGAGTTTTAAGCATCCGTGTCTCTTGCAGACATCATGGTGCAGGAGTATGTGCGCTTCGGTTCTTTGGACACGTACCTGAGACGAAACCGCAACTCCATCAACATCACGTGGAAGTTGGAGGTGGCCAAACAGCTGGCGTGGGTGCTCCATCACCTGGTGAGAGTCACTCAATCACAAATACATCTTTAACTGAAATAGAAATGAATTGGCATGATTGTTGTCTGCTTGTGTGTTGACTGGAGAGAGATCTGCAGCAGTTCCACATGATTTTAGTGAAGATATTCTCTGTGATTGTGCAGGAGGAAAAGAACATGATACACGGAAACGTTTGTGCCAGGAACGTTCTGGTGACCCGAGAAGAAGATCGGAAGACCGGAACACCCCCGTTCATAAAACTCAGTGACCCGGGCATCAGTATCACCGTCCAACCCAGAGAATGTGAGACCAAACCCACTCTCATAGTCTGTGAATTCATCCGTCACTGTTTCCCCCTCAGTCTACAGATCTGTGGATCATCTAATGCTCTTGTGTTCTGCCTGTAGTTCTGGTTGAACGGATCCCATGGGTCCCGCCGGAGTGTGTGAGAGACAGTAAGAACTTGAGTTTGGCAACAGATAAGTGGAGTTTTGGAGCCACACTGTGGGAAATTTACTGCGGTGGAGAACATCCGCTTCTGGCATACGACTGCTCAAAGGTGAACGAGTCATTGAAACATCTGTCTGTCTGTCTGTCTGTGTGTTGTGGCCATTGTTGACACTGTTAATAATGTTTTTGTTGTGTAGAAACTGTTGTTTTATGAAGACAAACATCAGCTTCCAGCTCCTAAATGGACAGAACTGGCTAATGTGATAAACAGCTGTATGAATTATGAGCCGCTACACCGACCGTCATTCAGAGCGCTCATTAGAGACCTCAACAGTCTCTATACACCAGGTACTACACACTACACTCTACGCTACACTCTACGCTACACTCTACGCTACACTCTACGCTACACTCTACGCTACACTCTACGCTACACTCTACGCTACACTATACGCACTACAGACTACGCACTGCACCCTGCGCACTGCACCCTGCGCACTGCACCCTACAGACTGCACCCTACAGACTGCACCCTACACTAACACGCACTACAGACTGCGCACTACAGACTGCGCACTACAGACTGCGCACTACAGACTGCGCACTACAGACTGCGCACTACAGACTGCGCACTACAGACTGCGCACTACAGACTGCGCACTACAGACTGCGCACTACAGACTGCACCCTACACTAACACAAACTACAGACTACGCACTACACTAACACAAACTACAGACTACGCACTACAGACTACGCACTACACTACAGACTACGCACTGCACCCTACAGACTGCACCCTACACTAACACAAACTACAGACTACACACTACACTACAGACTACACACTACACTACAGACTACACACTACACTACAGACTACACACTACACACTACACTACACTACAGACTACACACTACACTACACACTACACTACACACTACACTACAGACTACACACTACACTACAGACTACACACTACACTACACACTACACTACACACTACACTACAGACTATACACTACTCATTACACTAACACAAACTACACACTAAACTACAGACTACACACTGCAGTGCACCACACTGACCCTCACTGAGAGTTGTGTGTGTTTGTCAGACTATGAGTTGTTGGTGGAGAGTGAGATGGTTCCGAACAGGAATCGAGTTTTGGGTTTTACTGGAGCGTTTGAGAATCAAGAACCAGGTCAATTTGAGGCTAGACATCTGATTTTCCTCCAGCTACTGGGAAAGGTATGACATCATCATCATCATCATCATCATCATCCATTAAGTGATTCACTCATTCATCTGCATCAACACTAGACCAGACCTGGAACTCGTGTGTGTTTGTCTGCAGGGTAATTTTGGTAGTGTGGAGAAATGTCGTTACGACCCGTTGCAGGATAACACCGGCGAGGTTGTTGCCGTGAAGAAGCTGCAGCACAGCAACGCCGAACACCTGCGAGACTTTAAGCGAGAAATCGAGATCCTGCGGTCGCTGCAGCACGAGAACATCGTCAAATACAAGGGCGTTTGTTACACCGCAGGTCAGAGACGGTCTGAGCGCGTGCCGCTCCTTAACCTGTCTTTCCATTCTGACTTTTATCTGTCTGTCTCTCTGTCTGTCTGCAGGTCGGAAGAACTTGCGGCTGATAATGGAGTATTTGCCGTTCGGCAGTTTGCGAGATTATCTCTCCAAAAATAAGGAGCGATTTGACCACACGAAACTCCTGCTGTACGCCTGTCAGATCTGTAAGGTGCTGAAAACAAGTTTCCACTTATCCAGAGTTCGGTTTGTTTTAAAGATCAAACATCGATTAGACGATGAATTCTTTCTGTGTTTAGGGAATGGACTATCTTGCGTCAAAGCGCTACATCCACCGAGACTTAGCCACACGGAACATTCTAGTGGAGAGTGAATTTCGGGTGAAGATCGGAGACTTCGGGTTGACGAAGGTTCTTCCTCAGGATAAAGAATATTATACCGTTCGTGAACCGGGGGAAAGCCCCATATTCTGGTGAGGAGATGTCCGCATGAGTTTGAGTTTATATTCATGTATAAACATTGACGGTATATATTTATAGTAATTATTTCGAGCTTTAAGTTAAAGATGTTTGTGTGTTGTGATGAAGGTACGCTCCAGAGTCTCTGACGGAGAGTAAATTCAGCATCTCTTCAGATGTCTGGAGTTTCGGAGTTGTTCTGTACGAACTTTTTACATACAGCGACAAAAACTGCAGCCCTCCAACTGTAAGTGTCTCTCTCTCTCGCTCTCTCTCTCTCTCTCTCTCTCTCGCTCTCTCTCTCGTTCCCTCTCCCTTGCGCTCTCTCCCTCTCTCTCCCTCTCCCTCTCTGTCTCTCTCACCCTCCCTCCCTCGCTCGGTCTCTCACACTCCCTCTCTCTCTCACCCTCCCTCGCTCGGTCTCTCACCCTCCCTCCCTCTCTCTCCCTGTCTTTCCCTCTCTCCCTCCCTGTCTGTCCCTCCCTCCTTCTCTCACTCGCTCTCTCCCCCTCTCTGTCTGTCCCTCCCTCCTTCTCTCTCTCTCTCTCTCTCTCTCCCCCTCCCTGTCTGTCCCTCCCTCCTTCTCTCTCTCTCTCTCTCTCTCTCTCCCCTCTCGCCCCCCCCTCCCTCTCTCTCTCTCTTTCTCCCTCGCTCACTCCCTCCATCAGACACATGATCAAATTGTATGTTGTGATGTGTGTTTGTTTCAGGTGTTTATGGATCAGATGGGGGAGGATAAACAGGGTCAGATGATTGTTTACCACTTGATCGATCTGCTCAAACGAAACTATCGTCTGCCACCTCCAGACGAGTGTCCTGCTGAGGTAAATGCATGAACACCCCTTGACCCCAACCCTACCTCATGAAGGTGCTGCTGCGGTTCTAACATCTCTTTCACGTGTCGTGTCTCATTCAGATTCACGCGCTGATGACAGAATGTTGGGCGACCGAGCCGAGCGAGCGACCCACGTTCAAAACCCTCGCTCAGAGAATCGAGACAATCCAGGACCGCAGCGACGTATGACGTGAGCATCAACACGCCGGCAGATCAGACGCACCACCACTCAAAAGGTCACTGTGTCACCTGACGTTTAAAACGGGACGTTTGGACGTTTAAAACGGGAACATTTAAAAACCAGGAACATTTGATGGCTTTTCTTTGTTTCTTCTTGAATATTCTGGCATGTCGTGTTCTCCACTACAGGATCTGACGCACCTTTCCTCAAGATCCTCATATAGGAGGAAGATCCTCTCTGTTCTGCTCTCAGTTCAGTTTTGTGCTGGTAAACAGCCTCTGGTGCTCATGTGGACTGTCTGTTTTTAGATTTGTACGTCTCATTTTTCATCCTCAGTGTGACGATCTAATCGGACTGTACAAACTCATTTTCTTTTTGCAGACTTATAAAGTAACTAAAAGCAGATGATAAAATGATAAACTTGTTACAACATTTCAGGTCATGAAGATCCTCTTGCGCACAGGTCAGACTCGAATCTTCTTGTTTTTTGTGGTGTTGTGGTGCGACAGCTGCACACCCCATGACTGGAGGGCCATTTTTGTTGTTGTGTCTGCGACCGATCTAGTTCTTCTTTTTGCAGACTTTAAACTTTAAACAAGGGCGATGAGCTTCTGCCTTGTAGTGTGCACTGGGGTTCAAATATACACTGTCATTATACACTTTCCAGTGGCTTTGTTGCTTAGCAACCGTTTCTTACATTTCCTACATTAACTTTAAACTTTCCTTGGATGTTAAATGAAAGACTGCATCAGTTTAATTCAACTTCCTGTTTGTTTATTTTTGTTTAATAGAGGTTTAGCTCTATTTAGTGTTGCTGATTGTTTTTCTATTAAAATAAATATTGTGTTCTCTTTGGTTGGGCTCTTGAACATGTTTTAGCATTTAACATTTTGGGGTAGACCTGACCTGCTAAAGAGAGACTGACTCCATCCCTACAGGGAAGGAGCCGCTCTCTCTAGTAATTTGGCTCATAGTCTTAATAATGATAGAATTTAAAAAAGTAAGATAAACATCATATAAAAATAGGGCTACTAAACTTTAGATCTATTTCAGCCAAAGCACTAATTGTTAATGAAATGATTACAGATCATAGATTGGATGTACTCTGTTTGACTGAAACCTGCTTAAACCGGATGAATATATTAGTTAAAATGAATCTACTCCCCCAGGTTATTGTTATAAACATGAGCCTCGTCTGAAGGGTCGAGGAGGAGGTGTTGCTACAATTTACAGTGAAGTTTTTGGTGTTACTCAGAGGATGGAAAATATGTTAAAGTCTTTTGAACAAATAATGCTTAATGTGACACCATCAGATATAAATATATAATCTGTCGTATTTTGCCATATTCTGATTTCTAGTAGTTACTATAGATAGAGCTTTAATTGTTGGTGACTTCAACATTCACATAGATACTGAAAATGATACATTGGGATTAGCATTTATCGATATTCTCAACTCTCTTGGAGTCAGATAAAATGTAACAGGACCAACTCATCGCCATAATCATACGCTCATATGTTGATAATATAGAAATTCTGCAGCAGAGCGATGACATCTCTGATCATTACCTGGTCTCGTGTTTGCTGCGATCAGCTAATGTTACTCAAGCTACACCACGCTATCGTTCAGGTAGAACTATTCTTTCGACCACTAAAGATAGCTTCACTAATAATCTTCCAGAATTGTCTGACATACTCAGTAAGCCATAAAGTCTAGAAGCACTTGATGCACTCTTGATAGTGTCACCCCCATTTGATGAAAGAAAATTAAAGAAAAAATCCCTTGGTACAATGATCACACTCATGCTCTCAAGAGAGCAGCTCGGAAAATGGAGCGCAAGTGGAAGAATACAAAATTAGAAGTATTTTGCGGTGCATGATGGATAGTGTCTGTAGCTACAGACAGGCACTCAAAGCTGCCAGTTCAGCATATTTTAGTAAACTCATAGAAAATAACCATACCAATCCTAGGTGTTTATTCAGTACTGTGGATAAATTGGTTGGGAATAAAGCCTTGATTGAACTAGGTAATGTGTCATCGCACAATACTAATGACTTCATGAATTACTGATAAAATAGAAATCATTAGAAATAAAATGAGAATTATGCAATCATCTGTCACAGCAACTCAGAAAACAGTGTCTGATAATTTTCCTCATAAGCAACTTCAATCATTCACTGTCATATTTCATATGTATGTTAGATCCAGTCATTCACTGTCATATTTCACATGTATGTTAGATCCAATCATTCACTGTCATATTTCACATGTATGTTAGATCCAATCATTCACTGTCATATTTCACATGTATGTTAGATCCAATCATTCACTGTCATATTTCACATGTATGTTAGATCCAATCATTCACTGTCATATTTCACATGTATGTTAGATCCAATACCAACTAAGCTCTTAAAAGAGGTATTTCCTGTAACCTCAGAACCTCTTCTTTTTAAGTTATAATTTTTTTTGATTGATTCCATTTACAAATTTAAACAAACAACACAAGAAAACACTAAATACACTTTTAACAATTATGTGCCCCCCACCCCAATCCAACATACATCCCAGTGGTCAAACATTGAATCAAAACAGACACACACATATAAACAAACAGTCCAAAGAAAATACTCAATGACATAACAAAAACATACATAATTAACCAACATAAAAGAAAAAGAGTTCCCTGGCAACCTTCTAAAAAGCATAAATGCCTCAAGTCTTCCCATATGCACCCAAACTGCCCAGCCGTCTATGTGACATCTCTTCAAAAGCCACCACTCTACCCAACTCGGTGCACCATTCATGAGATGACAGGGCATCAGCCGACTTCCATCCCCTTGGCATTACCTGCCTGCCGATCATTATGCTTGATATGTTTATTCATTATATTAATACCTGCCCCATCACCCAAAATACAACATCTGGGGCGAAATAAAATCTGAGTGCTCAAGACCTCACAAATAAAGTTCTGAACCTTTGACCAAAACTCTTGAATCTTAGTACAGGACCAAAAAAACATGGGCTATGTCCACATCCTCCAACTGGCATCACCAGCAAGTAGGTGTCTGTAAGGCCAAGCCTATACAATCTGGAGGGAGTCCAAAAAAACCTGATGCAGAATCGTACATTTTATTAAAACAATAATAATTATAGAGAGGACGTGACACGAGGAGGCTAGAAGCTGCTTAATCCTGAGCTCCGCGCCGCGTTGAGAGAATTATCCTATTAAACGAATATAAGATGGTCAGTTCTTTTAGAGATTTATATCCTGATTGAAGCCTAATGAGTAAAATGTCGAAACAGTTGAAAAACTTGAATGCTGGAGACATTAAGAGACATTTGAGATCACAGACTTCTGAACTGCCTCAGGATAGCGAGAGTTTCTCCAGGCGTGTCCAGAGAATGAAGTGTCACAAAACATAGTGAATATTTACACGATGTTGAAGAAAATCTCAGATGATATGGGGGGCATTGAAGATATTCACCGAACTACAACTTCTGCTGATCACGCAGAAGTTGACATATCCGATGAGCGCGTGAACACAATGGCCAATCAGAGGTATTTACGAGTCCACTCAACAGCGCTCAAAGCGTCACATTTTTTAAATTTCAGAACCGACTTGGTACCGAAGTCGGTACTTTTGACAACACTAATTTATACAGTATTGGTTATGTCATCTATTGAGTAGGCTAAGGCATATTACGTATACGTATAGTATGCATACTGTCCAGGGATTTGTATTTTCCGGCAATAGTGAGTAAAAGTTGTTTGCAGCCTTTGACCTGCATGTGTAACAGGTTAAATAATGACAAATACTTTTTCAACTTTTCTTTCTCTGTTTTGTGGGTATGTGAGTTTATTTCACCAAAATATTGTATTGTTCAGTCATTTCATGGTAGTTAGGTATTGGGAGAGTTCATTGTTGTGTAAGTGCGCCCTCTATTGGAGAGAGGCTAGAGTTGTGGTCATATACTGATTTTTCGCGCTCTTTTCTCCGTCTGCGTTCTAATTGACTGAGAGAGGTGTACATCAGTTAAATGTAAACTTGAAATATACCTGTTGTAACTTTAGTTTTAGTGCACATGGTAATTTGTATGGGTATTTTATGATGAGTGCACATACATTTAGTCGAGATGTGTTGAGAACTTTGCTGTTTTGAGAGCTTAAGAAATTGCTAACATAGCTAACCTCGTGTTTGTTTTAATGTATGCTAGCGCTCGCATTTCTATCTTCTTGTGATGTAGCCCAGATGTTTCAGTTGTCCTTTTTTTTTTTTTTTTTTATGTTAGGCTGATTCTGATTGAAGATAAAATCCTGAACTTTTGCTCTCTTTGAAATTGTACAGGTATGTACTTCCAATACCAGGTTTAGAATTAAAAGTTTTAAAAGTTTTCTTGTATTGATTGATGTTCAATGGCACTGAACAGCCCAGATGTAAACATGTGCATTTTGCTTTGTGCATATAACTGTATGTATTAATTATTGAAAGGAAGATGGTTAATTTCATGTCGCGTAATGTTAATGTAAAAGCTAAAAGCCCATTGTTAACAGAAATAACAGGCAATATGACATATACACATGATCAGTGTTGCCAACTATTTTCAATGGAAAGTAGCTAAAGCCTGCTCGAAAAGTAGCTAAATGTCGCCAGATGACGTCATGCGTCATTAGCATATTAATGACGTCATCGCGTCGTTTTTGCTTTCTGCCTAATTTGTCGGTACTGTAGCCTACTTCAGTTTATAATAATGGTTATCTCCCCTAAACCGTGCTCATACTGTTTTTATATAAGTATATAGCCGAATGTCCAGTAAAACGGTTCTCAATTACATATTTTCTGTTAGACAACGGAACGGAACTTAGCTAACGTTACATGTTTATGAGTTTTATGAAGGTTTATTGTTGTGTTTGGATAAGTAAAATGTATAGAGTCTGTAAATATACGATCTGAAGTCGGAGAGTTCAGAAACCGAACCGGAATGAACTAAAACTCTGATTAGTAGTGAATATAAGCGCATGCCAAGAAAAAACGGTCAAATTAAATGTTTTGAATTAAAACAAAGGAGAAGGCAGCTGCTATGTGATCACTGATTGGTTCCTGCTAACACAGCGTGCACATGCGCAGCTCATTCATGTCTATGTCCGCTGGCGTGCAGTCAACGGAATGTGCTGCTCCTCTCAGCCGCTCACTGAACAGAGCAGACGCCGCGGGGAAGACCTCACGCTTGCAGTACTGGCGATATTTGGAAAGTTGCTAAGGTTTGTCCAAAAAGCCGCTAGATTTGTCGCTAGTCGCTTTTTTGAAAAAATGTCGCTAAAGGGGTCTGAAAAGTCGCTAAAAATAGCGACAAAGTCGCTAAGTTGGCAACAATGCACATGATATGCACGAGCCTAATGCAATATGTTTATTTTCCATAATAATTCTTATGTATTTTATTTTCTTATTTTTGAAAGTGACTAAATGGAGTCTGCATTCTACTTGATTGAGAGAGGCTGATTCTGATTGAAGATAAAATCCTGAACTTGTGCTCTCTTTGAAATTGTACAGAATAAAGTGCCTTAAGGACTGTCAGTGTCCTGTCATCAGTGCACCAGAACACAACGCAGTAGTCGGCGAAGTGCAGATGGCGCCGGCTACACATGCGAGTCATGGACGTCAAGTTTTTGTTTGAAAAGACATTTATCGATAATTATTGGACGACTATGCGCTCTGTTCTTGTTCAAGCGCAGTTTATTTCGTTCGGGTTGGGGTGTCAGTGGCAAAATGGTACATGTATGTTTTTGATTGCTATTTTTTTATATTACCTTTTTGAAAGTTGGTACTGCTTTTATCTAGAGTACTGCGTCTCACCACATGGAATGTCAAGGGGTTAGGTCATCTGATTAAAAGAAGAAAGGTTATGTCTAAACTTTGGGCTGAGAAAAGGGATGTTGTGTTTCTTCAAGAAACTCACTTGTCACAGAAGGAAGCAGAGAAGCTAACAGGGGGTTGGGAAATTATTCTATAATGTGGGTACAAGCAATAGTAGGGGTGTGATAATATTGGTAAATAAACAGTTACAATTTAAATGCATTAAACAAATTGTAGTGGAACGGCCGGTCGAGGATAGATAGGGCGGCAGCACCAGCCGAGGGGGGGGAGAATGCTGCTGATGCCGCCATGAAAAAAAACAATAAATGAGCAGACTACGCCACCCTGTATTTAACAGGGAAATAATAACCCAAATCGAAAAGGGCACACAGGTTCGTTGTTTCAAGACAAGAGGGCGAGAGACGTGAATACCAAGGTACAAAATATTTTATTTATCTTAACAGATTAATCATAATGGGCACTACATGCTCATTTCATCCTTTAAAATTGTATTAAAATTATGAGCACCGCAATCAGCTGTGTGGTTTGTAGTAGGCTTCACACACCCATAAAACATATACACGGACCACAAAGGGCTGAGGCTTACCAGGAGCAGGAAGGCTAGCCGGGGGCAGCAATTCCCCGATAAAGACGTGTCACCCACAAGTGTACACACAAAAACAAAGACAAAGATCACCCATTTAGCCGTAACAGACTGTAGGGGCAAGTGCTGTTAGCGAGCACCTATGAAGGCCGGAACGGTACAGGGGGGGTGACCAGCACCACGCCCGACCGCCTTTGTCTCCCCAGTGGAGATGTTTTACACACCGCACCAGGTACTCATTTTAGGCTGAGTCGACCTAGGGGAGGCCCGGGACCGGTTCAGATAATCGTCACTGGTGTTGGCAATGAGCGGGAATCAAACTCAGGTCGCCAGGTTCGTAGCGCAGCATGCTAACTGCTACACTACCGCTCTCACACACACACAAACACAGGTAAGTCAGTTGTAGAAACACAGCACTCCACAGGTGAAAGGGGCACTACTGCCATTTAGCGGGGAACAGCCTTCAGCTCCTGAAAACACAGAAGGGAAAATTAACTAAATACTCTTACAATTAAAAACACAAACTGATTTAACATACAACACTTAATATGTTAGTGTGAAGGGCAGGGGAGAGCTAATGGCAAATCACCATACCAGGACCAGCTTCACAAACAATAACAAATTAAAATGGTTTCAATTAATACAAAATAACACCATTTCCAAACTCTAATGATGATCTCTGTGGCTCAGGATATACACATACAGAGGACGGATCCCACTTCTCTCTGTGAGAGAGGGAACAGCACGTCTGGAGCCAGAGACAGTTGATCATGTAAACAAACCAAAACAAAAATATATAACAAAACAGCAGCGTAGTTCAGCCCTGCAGCTTCCATCCACACAGACACCTTCTGGTGAGAAGATTAGATCATCTATAAAAGAGCAAACAATTACAAAAAAGCGGCCAATACCGAAAAAGGGGGAGGCCATTAGACTATGACGCACATCTAGGCGGCACATATCTGCCCTAATATACCCCACGAATGAGGCTATAAACAAAACCACCGAATACTGAGGGGCGGGATAGAATAAAACAGACAGATGCACTGTTTTTATGCACACTGCATAATACAGTTGCATTAAAGTTAATATTATGCATAACAGGAAAAATCACGGTTATACATAAGTTACAACATTAGGGGGGGAACTACTACAAGACATTAGTCTGTCTCACTACATAATGAAGGATGAAGAGGGGAGAATTCATGTTCTATTGGGGGAAATGAGTGGGCAGAATATCATACTAGCCAACGTTTATGCTCCAAATATGGATGATCCAGCTTTCTTTGTAAATCTGGAGGGTATGTTATGTGCAGATGGGCAGTATGATATTGTTTTAGGTGGGGATTTGAATTTAGTGTTCGACCCAGTGCTTGATCGCAGAAGTTTGATAAGATGTTAAAATGACCAAAGCTAATGTAAAGTAAAAACTGTGTGCAAAGCTTTTGGATTAGTAGACATTTGGAGGCTTTTGAATCCGGATGGGGGAGATTATACATTCTATTCTGCCTCTCATAAAATGTACTCTAGAATTGATTATTATTTGATATCAAAATCTCTCGTATCTTGCTCAACCGGTTCTATCGGCGCCATTATTATTTCAGATCATGCTTGGGTATGTATGGAAATGACTCCATATCAGGATAGGCAACGTACTTACAGATGGAGGTTCAATTCTTCCCTTTTACAGAGATCTGATTTTAAGGAGGCTTTGAGAACTGAAATTAAAATATATGAGGAGACAAACGTGTCAACGGCGCCCTCTGCAGGATTTTTTTGGGAAACATTGAAGGCAGTGTTAAGGGGTTATATTATTCAGTATGCATCATATATAAAAACTAGGGCTGTCAATCGATTAACATTTTTAATGGAATTAATTACATGGTCTCCCGATTAATTAATCGCATATACAAATATTTGCTGAGAAAGCCCCTCATATAACAATAATTCAATATATAATGATTATACATATTTATATCAATATATGATTATACATATTTATATCAATATATGATTATACATAGTTATCTTTAAATATTTATATATATATAAAAAAAAAATCTGATCATTAAAATGCATTACATTCTGTAGCAGAACAGTTCATCATTAATAAGACAAAAAGCAGCTTTAGAATAACATTTATTGTTTACTACCATATTATTGATTATAAGTCAATCATTGACACACAGTTTCACAAGTGAATCTGTCAATCAGTTGGAGATTTATTATGATTTCTTTAAATTAAAGGGTAACTAAACCCCTGCTCAGAGTCTGACTCCACCCACTAGAAATATGTGAAAATGCAGGAAAAGTGGGCAGACCCCGGCGGGGATAGAGGGGACGAACCGGGGGGGGGCTGAGCGGGGGGGCGTGTACCTGAGACTCGTAGTGACTGATTAATTGACAGCTGCTGTCAGACTCTATGTTATTATTATTCCTCACACGGTCGCAAGACGACATGTACATGAATCTGGCGTGGTGAGCTGGAACCTGCTTACGTCAGCTGTCACCGCTTACGTCACGAAGTACCGCAACAGCCAATAGGAAAATTCAACTGCAGTAGCCACCGTTCAACCTGAAGAGGGCAGCACTCAGACGTTTTTACACCATATATTGCAGAATTAAAACACTTTATACACAAATGTCAAAAAAATTACTTGAATCAATGACCAGTACTAATAAAGCCCCATGCTTACAGATCATTAACTAAAAAAAGTTGGTTTAGGGTTTAGTTACCCTTTAATGCTAACACAAATTTATATTAAAACAAACAACATCAAAAAGGAAAATAAATAAACAGTTTAAATAAAAATATCAAATTGTTTACATAATTCAATACAGTTTTCGTGTTACTCAAATTGGAAATTGTTCTTAGGTATTGCTGAACTAATGGTTTATAACCACCATGCTTACATTTATGAATACTAAACTTATCCAACAAAAGCAGAAAATTAATCAAATAATATTCCTTATGAAGAGACATGTCAAAGAGGCAAGTTAAATATAGTTTAATACTCAATTTTTAAACGCATCTTGAGATCCCTTCGTGTGTTTTGAACACAAGAACGCCTACTGAAGTGTTTCTTCACTGTATAAACTGTGTGTTGCTCATACAGCTGAAGTTTCACTTACTGCCCTCTGGAGTAAACAGGTGGTACTACAAGCTTGCGTTTCTCAGGAATTTTACTTATTATGGTCTGGGGGAAGTGCGAATAAATGCGTTAAAATTAATCGCACTGAATTAACGAGTTAAATCGACAGCCCTAATAAAAACATTTAATATTAAAGATGTTGTAACTCTACTTGTGGAGGTCGAAGAGGCAGCCGAATCAGCCAGGCCCACCTCTGAAGGAGAATGTGACGTTTCCAAAGGATCTGATGTTATTGTTCGTTGCAACTGAGCAGCCAGTACTTCGTTCTGTTGTTTAAAGGGTAACTAAACCCTAAACCAACTTTTTTTAGTTAATGATCTGTAAGAATGGGGCTTTATTAGTACTGGTCATTGATTCAAGAAAATTTTTTGACATTTGTGTATAAAGTGTTTTAATTCTACAATATATGGTGTAAAAACGTCTGAGTGCTGCCCTCTTCAGGTTGAACGGTGGCTACTGCAGTTGAATTTTCCTATTGGCTGTTTGCGGTACTTCGTGACGTAACCGGTGAGAGCTGACATAAGCAGGTTCCAGCTCACCACGCCCTTGGTACGAGCTACCACGCCCATGGCAGTATAAAAACCATCTCGTTTTGTCAAAACCACTGTAGCGAGTCAGGAGTTGGAATTGCGAGTATTGAAAACGATCAGGATAGAGCATTTTAGCATCTATTTAGCATAGCATTTATATAGTTATTTAGATTATTTCGTGTAGTCTAGGTAGTTAATTAGCATATTTGTTAGTGTAGTATTGTTAGAAGCATAGTTAGTTATTAGCATAGTATTGCGTCAGTTAGGACTCCTCCTGCATGGACTCCACCACCGCAGCAGCGTCTTGAGGTGAGTGATCATATATATTTGAATCACAATTTATGGTTAGGCTAAAGTTAATCCTCTGGGGTAGACAAACGCGCAGGCATTTGCTGGATTTTTTCACATAGCGGCAAAATATGAATATGCCTACAGAGTGCGCTATTGACATCAACTTCGATAAAACTCATCAGATTCATGTACATGTCGTCTTGCGACCGTGTGAGGAATAATAATAACATAATAGTAATACAATTCACCCTCCTCCACTTCAGGTGAAGGTGGGGAGAAAAGTCCTCGACTTCAAAAAGACCGGCTCCGTGGCAAAGCTACTTGCGTCACTCCAGTCACTCTCCATTTTAGAGTCTGACAGCAGCTGTCAATTAATCCGTCACTACGGGTCTCAGGTACACGCCCCCCCGCTCAGCCCAGCCCTCGTTTCATCCCCTCTATCCCCGCCGGGGTCTGCCCACTTTTCCAGCATTTTTCAAATATTGCTAGTGGGTGGAGTCAGACTCTGAGCAGGGGTTTAGTTACCCTTTAACCTCTTAACTAGCACCCCTATTTTTGAGAATTTTCTGAAAATGACATACCCAAATACAAATGTCTGTAGCTCCTAAACCATATGGTCCACATTCATAACTCTATTTTTTTAAACTAGACACTTGAAACTTTGTTACCCAAGAGTCATATTAATTCAAAAGTAGCATAGGAACAGAGTAAAACAAGGTCAAATTTACATGAAAGTGACTCACGATTTCTATGAATGAACTTCATTTAGGGAAAAATGTATCAGACTTTTATGTTAAAGGCCTGAAAACACCACAAAGATAAAACTGAATGTCTGACCATGTTCTGATTCAAATTTGAAGATGATACTCCCAAAAATGTAGTTTCTGTAAGCTTTTATTCAGGGAAAGTCTAGGCGTCCTTTCCAAAAGGCCATTTGGAGACTCCAAATGGACATCTGGTAACCAAATGACATAAGGAGTAAACACTACATACTACATACATGTATATCAATTCAGAACTGTTCTGCTCATCAAACCACACAAGAAAAAATGATTTCAGCACAACATTTTAACATTTTAACAAAATACTCTTTATTTTGAACAATTCTGATAGCAAAAACAGTGAAACAAAAAAACCTCACTTCATGTATGCATTTCAAAAGTGATCGTTTTACAACTAATTAATAAATTATATAAAAAGAAAAAAACATTTGTAATTGCAACAGTGTTTTTACTCAAATAAATTACAATAAACTGATAATTATAATAAATATCCAATTACTAAAGAAAAAAAAAAAGCAATTACAGTATTTACAGTATTTATGTTGATCCAAGGCAGTCACTAACAAGGTTTGTTACCAACTGGAAACCAAAGCCACTGAAAGACAGGAAAGATAAAGATATTTTTGTTATATTATATGCATCATAAATATAATGTGTGTGTGTGATATAAATATTATGTCTTTATGTGTAATATACAGCTATCACATAGCTACTCGTATAGCCTCGTGTCTTTGCTAGTCATTTTATAATCAAAAACATGATATGAACAGAAAAACTGCCAATACTTCATAAACATAAAAACTCAAGACGATGTGTTTCAACTTACCGATCTAATACGGGATCGAGTCCATGGAGAAACATCTCCTCTTCAGCCGAATCGACACTCGACACCGTGCTCTCTCTGTCTAAGATGTCTGTTTCTGCGTCTTTCTGCTGTTCTTCGTCGCTGCTCCTCATGACCTCCTCCAAAACACTCTCAACACCACAAAACTCCTCTTCAGTCGACGATCCATGATGTAGATTGTTAGAATAAATCACGCGTTGAAACGAGCTCCGTGTAGCAAAACAATGGTAAAAACTGTGCTGCCATGCGTAAAATGACGAAGAGCGCACGAGTGGACGCACTTGTATTAGACCTATGTATTAGACAGATCTTCTGAGGTAAACTAAGCAAACTGTCAATCACTGCAATCGTGTTTTAGTTGGTTAATACTCCCATCCATCAAAATTTTGCTGACCAGACATTGGGTGGCTTTTATCCAATCAAAAACCGAGGTGCGAGAGTGACAGGTCCCGCAGCCTGTTGGTGCGCTCCCTTCATATTTTGGTCATTACAGAGCCTGTGATTGAAGGAGAGAAACAGGGAATGGCTCATTTTATCGGAAACAGTCCAAACTACGGGGGAGAGATGGTTTTTGAACATTGGAATACAAATTAGAATCGATATTTCATTGAAAGTGAACATGATGGATTACTCTAACTGGAAGCGCTCATGAAAACTGAGGAGGATATTGCCGTTCATTTTGTTCATATTTACAGGGTCGGTCTGTCAGCATTTAATTTAACCCTTTCCTCTCTGGTGTATTGATTGCAAAAACAAGTTCAGAACGTGATTCTTGAGTGTTTTAGCTTTCAAATGATGCATAGTTTATGATAGTTGATTGAATATTTGTTATAAAACAAAGGTAATAAAATTATAAACACGCCCCCACGGCCCGCCCACGCCCCCCTGCTTGGGGCATTGCATCCCACTCCCCCATTAAAAGAACACAGTGCAACAAATTGAACGAGGGACAGCCCTGCCCTGAGAGGCGCCCGACTGCCATCGATATGAATGGCGAAGGCACCCATTCATTTAAGCCAGAGGTGGGAAGTGAGGCTGCCATCACGTGGGTAAAGGCTGAACTGCATTGGAAATGCTATATTCAGGGGGTTTCCTTTAAACGCCCGTGGCGGGGGTCCACTGCACCCAAGGCGGTCCTCCACGTCACAGATCTTCCCTATGGGTTCCCCTGAACGAACGGGCAGCGGTCCCCGGGCCACAAATTTTTTTTTGAGGCTGGCGCGCAGCGTACACAGACCCTCGTACAATTCCCCATTTCACAACGCCAGATTTACCACCTGTCGGCCACTGTTTGACTCTGCGTCCCTTATGTAGGCCCCGGTTCCAGCTGAAGAAAAACAGCCCCAAAGCATGATGCTGCTGCCACCACCATGCTTCACTTATGGGTATGGTGTTCTTTGGGTGATGTGCAGTGTTGTTTTTGCGCCAAACATACCTTTTGGAATTATGACCAAAATGTTCAACCTTGGTTTCATCAGACCATGACACATTTTCCCACGTGTTTTGGGAGACTTGATGTATGTTTTTGCAAACTTCAGCCGGGCTTGGATGTTTTTCTTTGTAAGAAAAGGCTTCCGTCATGCCACCCTACCCCATAGGCCATTCATGTGAAGAATACGGGAGATTGTTGTCACATGTAGCACACAGCCAGTACTTGCCAGAAATTCCTGCAGTTCCTTCAATGTTGCTGTAGGCCTCTTGGAAGCCTCCCTGACCAGTTTTCTTCTCGTCTTTTCATTTTGGAGGGACATCCAGTTCTTGGTAATTTCTCTGTTGTGCCATATTTTCTCCACTTGATGATGACTGTCTTCACTGTGTTCATGGTATATCTAATGCTTTGGAAATTCTTTTGTACCCTTCTCCTGATTGATATCTTTCAACAATAAGATCCCTCTGATGCTTTGGAAGCTCTCTGTGGACCATGGCTTTTGCTCTGAGATGCAACTAAGAAAATGTCAGGAAAATCCTTCTTCTTCTTCTTCTGGTGTTTAATGGCGGATTGGCAGACCAACATAAATGGTGCATTCCCGCCACCTACTGATCTGGAGTGTGGAGTATACTTGGCTTTGGAAGAAACGAGAGGAGAGAGAAAAAAAAATAAAAAATTTAAATTCTATTTATTATTCCTGTTTTATTTAAATATCTAAATATTAATTCGTGAATTCTTGATTGTCTTGACCCATTTCCTAACAATACTCTTATTGAAATTGTATCAACTCCCATCCATTATCGCTCTTGAATTAGCTGTTGTCTCTCCCATTCGTATGCAGCACATTCTAAAAGAATATGCTGCACTGTTTCTAAATCCCCACACTTATCACAGTTTCCTGTATCATGCTTCCCTATTTTATAAAGACTATAATTCAATGCAGTGTGACCAATTCTTAACCTTGTAATAATGACATCTTTCTTCCTATTTCCATATCTTTTCCTCTCATTTCCAACCTGTTCTTGAATTTGATAAAGATGTCTTCCTTTAGAGTCACTATTCCATATCTTTTGCCATCTTTTATTAATTTCAATTGCTATTAATCTCTTGATTTCTGATTTATTTAGTGATACATTAATTTCTATTTGTGCATGATTTAATGCTTTCTTTGCCAACCGGTCTACCTCCTCATTACCATCCACACCCACATGTGCAGGCACCCAGAGAAAAAATACCAGTATCCCTAACTGCCTTGCTCTAAATAAACATTGCAAAACTTCAAATATTAAATCTTGCCGAGATTCAGATTTTCCACTCATAAGACTAGTAAGAGCAGCCATTGAATCCGTACATATCACGGTTCTAGCTGGTTGAACTTCTTCAATCCACTGTAGTGCTAATATGATAGCAATTAATTCAGTAGTAAATATCGATACATGATCCGATATTCTTTTTGCAATTTTTAAATTAAATGTAGGAATGAATACTGCTGCTGCAGTTCTTCCAGACTCTGGTTCCTTTGACCCATCTGTAAATACCTGTAATACTGAATAGTACTCTCGATTTACATACTGTTTAACTACTAATTCAGTTGATATGCTAATTGGTTTATTTATTTCTTTATGAATTTGTAAGTCAATTAATGGCATGGGATACATCCAAGGAGGAATTGCTGGTATTGGAACAGAGGGGGCTATTAAATAGTCTTTCAATCCCAAGCTGTTTGCCTCCTTCCCTACTAACCAACCAAAGCTTGCTATTTCTTTGTATTCATACTCCCAACATTCCTTCAACAATATTTTTACTGGATGACTTTCCAGATGTCCACATACACCTGACCAGTATCTCATCCTCAATTGAAGTCTGCGTTGTTCCAACGGTAATTCTCCCAATTCAACTTGTAGTGATACTACCGGAGAAGATTTAAATGCTCCACAACAAATTCGTAAGGCCTGATTTTGTATAACTTGTATTTTTTAAATAAAGTTTTCTTCGCAGAACTGTATACCATACTTCCATAGTCTATATTTGACCTGATCACTGCATAATAAATTCTTTTCAGTGACTGGCAACTTGCCCCCCAATCAGCACCTGACAAGCATCTTAAAACATTTATTCCTTTTTTACACTTTTCCAGCTGATGACCATACATTTTAATATTTAACTTAGGAATATTTTTCTTATTAGAAAAACAAATTACTTGTGTCTTTACCACAGAAAACCGAAAACCCCAACTATTCGCCCATTTCTCCACCTCCTTCACTGCTTTTTGCATTTTATTTTCTACAAACAGCATATTACGTCCCCTTTTCCACAATGCCCCATCGTCTGCATACAATGATCTTCCTATTCCAGTTTCAATATTACTAAATATGTCACTAATCATTAAGTTAAAAAGAATAGGGCTGCTCACACTTCCCTGAGGAGTTCCATTCTCAATTGAGAGAATCCTAGAGTATTCAGACCCCACTCTAACTTGAATCGTTCTTCCAAACAAAAAACTTGAAATCCAGTTATACATTTTTCCCTCAATTCCCAAACTTTCCAATTTCATTAACAGCCCTTCTTTCCACAACATATCATAAGCCTTTTCAACATCGAAAAATACTCCCATCAACATTTCTTTATTAATTTGAGCTTTTCGAATTTCCGCCTCCAAACTCAGAATTGAGTCCATCGTATTTCTCCCTTTTCTAAATCCGCTTTGACATGCTGACAGAATGTTTTTACTCTCCATTTCATACGTCAACCTATTCATAACCATCCGTTCCATAAGTTTGCATAAATTAGATGTCATGCAATGGGTCTATAACTAACTGGCTGAGAATGGTCTTTTCCAGGTTTAGCGATTGGAACTATTACTCCATGTTTCCAATTCACAGGAATATTCCCTAAATCCCAAATTTTATTAAAAAGTCTTAAAATTATATTCAATGATACATTTGACAATTGCGTAATCATCTCATAACATATTTCGTCCTTTCCTGGTGAAGTATGTTTAACCCCTACAAGCGCTCTCTTTAACTCATATAAGGTAAATTTTTAGTCTAACCTACTTCCTGATGTAATCTTCTTTTCATATATATGCTCATTCTCTTTCACTTTCTGTTCCCTATACTTCTTCATATTATCTGTAATATTATCATTACTATGCACCTTAACAAATGCTTCCACTAACATCTCTGCTTTATCACTATCTTTTATTGCTATTTTCCCTTTCCTACTAAAACTGGAATATTATTATTTCTCTGGATCCCTCCCATCTTTCTAATCATGTTCCAAACTTCATTTATTTCAATGTCTTCCCTATTCTATTACAGTATTCCCTCCAGAACATTCTTTTTGCTATTCTTATTTCTCTCCTTACCATAGCCTGAGCTCTCTTAAAAATAATATAATCAGTAAACAATATCGATTTTCTGGCTTTCTTCATTGCTTTATTTCTTTCCCTTACTGCCTTACTACATTTTTCGTTCCACCATGGGACTGCTTTTCTACTACTTATAGTTTTCTTTTTCCTATTACTTCCTCTGCCTTATTTCTTAACGCTTTAGTTATTTCCATACTTAACTCTTCTATTTCTTCAATTTCTCCCATTTCATTCATTTTGTTATTACACAGTTCTTTAAAAAGCTCCCAATTAGCTGCCTTAAATTTCCATCTTGGCATTCTCTCCACCACAGTTTGTACAATATCCATACCAATTTGACACCATACTGGATAGTGATCACTTCCCAATTAACTTTGCTTGTTTACATTCCATTCACATTTTCTAGCTAGATTTTCTGAAACTAGCGTTATATCTAACGCTGAATTACGCCCATTACTCACATCTATTCTTGTTATAGTTCCATTATTAATACATGCTAACCGTCCCCAATCTAGCATTTCTTCCACTATCCTCCCATTATAATCTGTTTTAACACTCCCCCATAATGTATTATGTGCATTAAAATCTCCACACCATACTACCTTTTGATTAGGATTACCTCTTATTTTTTCCATCTCATTCTTACATAACCTTTCACATGGATTATAAAAATTTATTATTTTAATACTTTGATTCCCTTCCCATACCTCCATCATCAACACCTCTTGATCCTCACTCACTTCTATATTCCTGTATCCCACCCCATGTTTTATAAATGTTGCTACTCCACCTCCATTACCTTTTTTCCTATCTTTCCTAATTAATTGATATCCTTGTAAAACAAAATTCAACTGAGGTTTGAGCCAAGTCTCCTGTATACATATAATATCTGGTCTTTTCTCCAAATCAGAGATGAATTTTTTAAACTCTTGTCCATTAGCAATTAGGCTTCTCGCATTCCACTGTAAAATTAAAAACACCATTATGAACCACCACATCCTGCTTGCGTATTTGTTAACTGCACCTTTAACTTCTCATTAATCATTTCCACTGATATTCCCTCAATCTCTAGGTATTTTTCAGCTGCTTTTATTATTATTCTAATTCTTTCAATCCGGCTTTCTGTTTGTGCAGAACAATTTACCACTTCAGCTATAAAGGTAACAAATGCCACATTACTCTTAATCCGAAGTTCTCTTTAGTTTTTTCCTGAGCCGTTTCCATCTTTTGTTGAGGAATTCCTTTACCATTATCCCCTGATTCTAAAGTCTTTCCTACTTTCTTTACCGCCTCCGAATATGACAATCCTTCTTTTATTCTTACATTTTGCACTTGAACTGCATTTTTCCTCACCTCACATCCTCCATATCCCGCACTATGTTCCCCTCCACAATTACAACACTTGGGATCCACTCCTTGCTCACATTTGCCATATTCATGCTCTCCTCCGCATCTCGCGCACCTTTGTTTACCTCTGCATACAGCGCTACATGTCCAAACTTTTGGCATTTGTAACGTCTTAGAGGAGGGGTACGTAAAGCCTAACCGGAAAACTCATAAATCCTAAGAAGACTTTACTTGGCAGTTTATCTTCATTACAATGAATCATCACCGAGAGGCTATCTCCCCTTTCATTGTTTCTATTACATTTCAGTCTTTTTACGCCAATTACTTCGCCTCCCGTAAGGCCTTTCTTAATCTTTTCCTCAGTTACATCAGTGGGGGATCCCTGTAATTACTCCTTTAACCCATTTCTTTTCTTCTTGAACTGAACAAGTTACACCTTGTCCCATGATCGTTTTAATTTCTAGAGCCTTTTTCTGTTGTCTACTGTCCTTACAAAAAATAATCAATCTACCATCCCTCAACTTCTTCACACTTTCAACTAGTCCAATTTTTTCTTTAATCGCTTTAGATAATTTCAATGGGTTAATGACACTGAAAGATCCAGCAGCAAATGTCAACAATATCTTAAACTCTTCTTTCTTTCTCCTTGTCACTTGTAATCCATTCTCACTTTCAGTTTCAGATTCATTACCTCTATTTTTCTTCCTTTTCCGATTTCCTACTGTACTCCATTCACCATTTCCAATCCCTCCACCTTCCACGTCAAAATTTTCATCCTCCATTTCCGGATCGCTTCCGGTTCCACTTCCTGCCATGCACACTCCAGTCACAGATCAGCTGACTCCCAATCCGCCTGATCGCGCCACCGTGGCAAAAATCGATCAAACGTGTTGGAATATTACTTCCTGCCTTCAACACATCCAGGAAAATCCTACTAGAACAGCTGAACTTTATTTGTGATTAATCAGAGTCACTTTAAATGATGGCAGGTGTGTAATGACTTCTATTTAACACGAGTATGAATGTGATTGGTTAACTCTGAACACAGCCACAGCCCCAGTTTTAAAAGGGTGTTAGTTTTTGTATTTTGTATTTTTCCCCATCAAAGTTTTCAGTTTGTTTTTCAATTGAATTGTTCACGTTATAGGTCACATTATAGGTGGAAAAAGTTCTGACATGATTTATCTTTGTCTCATTCTTTTACATCACAAGCACCTGCCATTTTAACAGGGGTGTGTAGACTTTTTATATCCACTGTAGATATTACAGTTTAATTTTCTGTTAATGCACGAGTCTGGTGAAACCCAAGACTTCTAGATAGAAAGTTCAACCTGTTGGTCAACTGCAGTGCTAAAATAAGATTTTTAAACTTTGGTATATGTGGCTTTAAAGTGTATTTACATGATCAAGACTTAATTAGCAGACTTTTCAGTCTGCTATCAACATGCAAGCAGTGTCACAGATGAGGAGTAGCCTACATCTAAAGTTCAATAATACAGGTAGCCTACTCCACTAAAATAACTCATTCTGCACTGAACTTTATGTTTGTGCTAAAATTAAATACAAGTAAAACCGTCAGAAATGGTGCACGAATTTTCCAAACTTTCTTTTTAATCTTGCACATTTTGTGCACTTTATTATCATGCGTTTACTGGCAGCAGCAACACACTGTCATTATGACATTTATGCATTTGCATTTGGCAGACGCTTTTATCTAAAGTGACTTACAGAGCACTTATTACAGGGACAATCCCCCCGGTGCAACCTGGAGTTAAGTGCCTTACTCAAGGACACAATGGTGGTGACTGTGGGGATCAAACCAGCAACCTTCTGATTAACAGTTATGCGCTTTAGCCCACTACGCCACCACCGCTACAATGATTGATGTATGCAGTCATAAAATCACACCTTCAAAACCTGAGTGTCAGAACTTGTACGCCCGGCTTAAGTAGGAGTACAGGTCTTCCTAATAAAGTGTTCAGTGAGTGTATATTGCGATTGTGATACTTTGTGTCTTTATTTGTTTGTTTTTTACTTCTTAGTCAGAGAAAGACATGCAGAGCAAATAGCACAATTCCATCCCTATTTATTCAATAATCTTTTTTTATTAGACTCTGTGTCTTGTGTAGAGATTCAATGAGAGGCATGAGGAACAAAAGCAGGATTTCTTAACACTGAATAAATGTATTAAATACACAAACAGGATATTTGAGGCTCCTTTTAGAGGGTGTCTGGAGCATCTTTTAATGTTTACTGTGTCAATAACATTCATGACTCAAACATTCAGGTCAGCCAAGTCAAAGTATGATATGTCTACAGTATGTGATATATACAAATGGAACAAATTATTTACACACAAAAGATTGTAAGTGCCCCTAATAGTGTACTAATTACCACAGATAGTTGTGAATGCTGGTACATTATCTCAGTGAGATCATGAGCACTTTCCTGACATCTTCTGCTGCATCATTCAGAACTTTCTTCAGCATGTATGAAACTGTCACATAAGACAATCCTGCAGCCGCCACATTGCCTAAAATGTGTTTATAGTGAACAATCAACTGAAACTGAACAGCATTTTTTACTAAAAGAACAAAGCTTTTACACAGCAGGTTTAAGATGATATCTTTGTCCATTCCAACACGCACTCCTGATTTCATCACACTCTTTATAATCTCAATACTCTTCCCAGATCTTTCACTGATCCTCTGCAGAGATTCATCATCCAGACCAAATGCAGTCTTGTACTTTTGTATTTCATATACTAAGAGAGCTACATCCACAGCAAATGAAAGACCAGGAACAGGAACTGCAGCCACACCAGCAGATAATAAAGCTACACTTAAAATGTTTTTCTCTAGAGATTTCTTCTTTCTCTCAGTAATCTCTGTTGTGATATTCAGTACAGTCAGCATCAGCACATGTCTCTTGTGTTGTGGGAGTTCAGTCTCCATCCTCTCATGCAGTGAATTAAAATCATAGTTGTTGAGATACCTGCCAGAAATCAAGAACACAACAGGATCCTCTACACCGATCTCTCTCAGACCTACAGACACAGAAAAAGGATTAATTTATTATTGAGCATTTGGATCTATTATCACATTGCTGTTAGAGTACCAGAAATAATTAATGTTAAAAAAATTACATTAGCCTGCTACACCATGACATATGTAAGACGTTAAAGTGAATAAACTTCAATATCAAACCTTTAACACAGTCCTCTCGTATGTTGTCCAGCGTCTTTTTCTCATCAAAGTGTTTCTTTCTTCTTTCAGCATCAATACTCAAATCAGTCTTGGAACGAATAAAATAGAAATTCTTCTTCATTCTCTTGATCTCTTTGACCAGGTCAGCGTGACATTCTCTGAAACGACCTGAAGCGATGATGATGAAAAAATCATAGCGCTCAAACTGAACAAGTTTAAGGTACTTTAGTGTTCCAATTCCAGGAAGATCCCAGAGTTTCACATTTTTATATTTTGGGTGTTTGTAAGCTTTGGGTTCTGTAGTGGTCTCCACAAAACCAGTTTCAGCTGAATCCTCATCGTCATCTCCCAAACCCCTAAAAGCATTGATAAATGTGGACTTTCCAGAACCAGATTCCCCCGTCACAGCAATATTAAGCTCTACACGATCTTGCTGGTCGAGGAAATGTTTGATGGTGTCAACAGCTGATGACAGATCCTGATTAAATAGAGTTTCTTTAAGATCTTCCAGCTCCTCCTGAGTTATAACAGAGTCATCTTCTGATGTAGCCATCTATAAAAGTTAAGTACAGAATTGAATGACATTAAAATAAACCACACTAAAATCACATTTCAAAGTATAGCAACAAGTGACAATCATCAAGATCCAAAACAGATGAGAAAATAACCACTATTGTCAAGTTTGAACTGAGTTGTTTTGATAGTAAACACTGCAGTAGCATCCCCATATTATTGAGGAAATTTAGCATGCATCCTCAGACTATTCTGCTGTTCATGTATAGACTACTAAGTTTTGTAAAGTTTGGGTAATGCAATAAGGTTCCAGCATCTTTACTGCCTTTAAAGGGAGCAGTGCTCTTTACCCCAATATATTGCCCTAAAATACCAATTTAATCTAAGAATTGTCATTTTAACTGATATGTGTTTAAAAATAATCTTCAGAAATACAGAACGTCTCGGTTACTGTCATAACCTCCATTCCCTGATGGAGGGAATGAGAATTTGTGTCGATGTAGTGACACTAGGGGTCGCTCATGGGAGCCCCAAACACCTCTGATCTTTGAGAAAAGGTGAATGGGAATTGGCAAGTGGAATTTGCATGCCACTCCCATGGACATCCGGATATAAAAGTAGCTGGCTCGCAACCACTTATTCAGGTTTTGTGCTGAGGAGCCGGGACGGGTTCTCAAACATTTCAGTGGGTAGTACAGCGTTGTGGCAAGAGGAGCACAATGTCTCGTTCCCTCCATCAGGAAACGTCCCCCAATGCCCCAAAAAACATCATATAGTTCCCCACATCCCTGTGGATGGGGGGATCAGTAAGGGAGCAGGCCGCACCAGCCGCCTTTTAATGCTTTTTATTCACATCAGGGAAGGTGTTCTTTTCCTTTCATTTTCTTTCAGGAGGAAAAGACACTACGGAGACCACACCCTGACTGAAGGGGAGGTTAACATGTGGCAATACATCACATGGGTTCAACAGCTGTACATGGAAGAGGCGCCGTTTTGGGTGCAGCGAAAACAAAACAAAAGGGAACTCAAGATTCTCTTCCTGGCCCAACGGGGGTCAGGATGGTCTGGATACCAGCTCCAGGTTTCGGCAGACATCTTCCTCCCTGGGTCGTCTGTCACAGGGGTGCTTAGGAGCCTTCTTCGAGGTCTTAGCAGTGGAATGTAAGGCGGGGGGCATCAGCTTCCTGCGGAGGGCTCTATGCTGGGGCAGAGGACTTGGGTCGGGCTGCGGCGGAGCCGTCTGGGTCTTTGCAGTTTCAGGGGGATGCCCTTGTTGAGCAGACGGGGTGCGGGATCTTGAGCCGTGCCGGGGAAAGATGTGCTGAATTGCCTCTGTCTGTTTTTTCACTGCCGAGAACTGCTGGGCGAAGTCCTCGAAGGTGTCACCAAATAGGCAGATCAGGGAGATAGGCGCATTCAGGAAACAAACCTTTTCGATGTCCTTCATCTTGACCAAGACATAGGTGGCTCTCCTGGACCAACAAGGTGGATATCGCCTGCCCAAGTGCCTGTGCCGTGACCTTCGTTGCCTGGAGGGCGAGATCGGTTGCTGAGCACTGGGATCAGGACTACCCATGTGCAGCTCTTATAGTGCCTTGGCCTGGTGTGCTTTCAGGAGGGCCATGGCATGCCGGGTGGAGGCGGCCTGTCCAGCAGCACTGTATGCTTTGGTCGCCAGAGACGACGTAGTCCTACAGGCCCTGGAGGGGAGTCCCGGGTGATTCCACCAGGTGGCGTAATTTTGCAGGCACAAGTGCACCGCAACCGCCTCATCCACCTGAGGAAGTTACGTATATCCCTTGGCCACCCCACCATCGAGGGTAGTGAGAGTTCAGGTTCGGACAGAGAAAGGTGTCCTCCACGACCTCGTCAGTTTTCATGCACTTCCGAGAAGAAGGCCGTGAGCAGTGCTCCAAATCCAGGCACCAATCCTCAAGCGCGAGGGCTCAGGGGTGGGTGGAGGTTTCCACTCCAGTCCGACACTCGAGACAGCCCAGGCAAGCATGGCGGTCAGCTCCGCGTCAGCCTCAGACTGGGCGGGAACACCCGAAGGTGGCAGCCCAGTCCTGTCCTCAGCATCTGACATCGCTAATGCACTCTCTGATTCTGCGATCGAAAATTCATCCTGCTTACAAGATCCGAAAGAGATGTTAAGCTGGCCCCGAGGTGAGTTGCCTGTCTCATCCCAGAACTCGACTGAGCATGCTGGGGAATGGGAGGTCCGTGCGGGATTACACGGCAGGGCCACTCCCACCGGAGTCCCCAAATCGTCTGCAGCACCAACCGACCTCGCCTTGTACCCGTAGGCTCAGGGACGGCTGGAGCAGCTTCCCCCCGAAAAAAGGAAAGATTGACCGCAAAGTTGCCATGGTCATGTTCTCGCAATGAGAACACGAACCATCCAAAAATGCTGCTTTAAAGTGACTTTGGCCCAGACACGTGAGGCAGCGATTGTGGCCATCAGAAGCGGAGAGATAATGACCGCATCCAGGAATTACACAAAGACAGAAAGGCATCTTTAAATAGACTCAGTGCACGCTCTTTTAGTCAGAAAATATACTCTTTTCTGGCACAGGAAATATAGTCTTTTAGCTGCCGAAGTGCCCAGGGGCGTACTCTGCATCAATCGTGCAGAGGGAGAGAAAGCCACCGAAATGCGGCGTATATCCAACAGCATATGCTTGTTCACATGAGGTAAATGGAACGGCAGTGGAACTCGCTGTTTAACACCACTCGACTCCGAAGAAAAAAGCTGAATGAATGGTTGCGAGGCAGCTCCTGTACTCATATGTCCGGGGGAGTGGCATGCAAATTCCACTCGCTGATTCCCATTCGCCTTTTCTCAAAGATCAGAGGTGTTTTGGGCTCCCAAGACTGACCCCTAGTGTCACTACATCGAAACAATGTCGAGTGAGTGACAGATAGGGAACTTATACTTACCTTTACACTTCAGAGCAAGCGTCACAATCAGTTATATTCTCAACACCAAAGTAATGATAGTAGTTGAGGATGTGATGTGTTTTTCCTATGAAAGTAAAACAGAAACATATACAGAAATGTAAACAGATGATGATCCACACAAACTCTTTATATTTTATTGCTATAGATCACCATAGTAACATGGATAAGAGGAAACTAAAGGTTTGGTCTCAAGTTCAGTTCCTGACACCAATATATTATATACTTAATATCAAATAAAATATAATATAATATAATATAATATAATATAATGCAATTATATGTCAGTTTTAGTTCAGTTCTCTACAGAGAATTGTTTTTTGCATTTTTTACTTCATATTCATTCTTAGCTCTACATTTTATTTTCACACATTTAATCTCTGCAAATTATGTGTTGATTTCCATCTTTGACCATTTTTGATTCATGACTCTTTACAGGTCTGTTTGAATCGTGAGACACTAGAAATTAATAACAGAAATATCAGGCGACCTTCATATACAGTTTATAGGGCAGATAAGGGCTAGTTGTCACACTTTATGCTGCAGTAAATATGTTTGATTGAAAGTCAATTTCTGTCTAGTCAAAACTTTGAAGTCTTGACTACAAAACAGTTATTGAACATTTTCACCATTATTGACCAGGAAAAAAGATACAGTTCATTGAATACATGTTGAACTTTAGTGACAACTTGCCCCAGTTTATAAAAGTAAAACAATATATTGCACAAAAGGTCATAAATGAAAATGAAAAAGCTAGTAGGTTGCACTTTTGATAATAAATGAATAGATAAGTAGGGTATCTTGTTGTTTTGCCATCATGTTAGTGCAGCTGCAGACAGATGCAAGCCCGGTTCTGCTGGGTTGTGAATGTTAGAGTGCCCTCAACTGAATATGTAACTGAATAATACTGTATATTGGCAAAGCATTTTTCTTTGAATCCCGGCTGACACACTCACACAAAACTAATAAACATGTATGATCTTGTAGATCAGTGTGTCCTGATTTGCAGGTGGAGCATTCTGCTTTCATGCCTCTATTGTACAATTGATCATTTGATTAGTAAAGATTTCTGCTCTCGCATAGAGAATTTCATTTATTTGACCAGCTTTCGATTTCTGCTTCGGGATAAAGTGGCACATAACTGCTGGTCAGTTTCCCAAAGCCAAATCCACTCCTTCAATATTTCATTAAATATGATTTCATCTAATATATTCTAATATATTGGACGAAATCTCAATTTATGCAGGACAAATAGAATTTTCTTTTGTTAAATCCATGGTTAAACCCAGAACCGCCGCTCCTTACATGCATACACAGCCTGTGTAGGGGCACCAACTCCATAGGGGGGCACCATCTTATCCACTGACTGCCCTTACTCACACATTATACGTACTTCAAGGACTCAAAAGCAGTTGCAGATCACAGATGATCACTTCACGCTCAAATCACGTGAACCCCTGTCCACCCCAGTTTTCTGGGTCGGTTGTGTCAATCAGGTCCAGTTTAAACTGAAAAGCGCAAATTTGCACATAAGCGAGTTTCCGTGCCAATGCACATATGTTTTATCACTTGTAGAGGCATGTTTGAGGACATGTTTAAAGTAAATAAAGGACAATTTAGAACAGAATTTTTAAGGCATTATTTGACGTGTGCTAACAGAGAAATATTTGACTGATTACAAACGATAATGTCGCCCTATAGTCTATGAAGATATAATTTAGAGAAATGAAGGTATTTGTTAAAGATCGAATTGAATACAGATTAACATTTCAGTTGCACTATAATACAAACATCAAGATTTCAATGAAATTAAAATAAATACACACATTTTTATTTTATTTGAAAGTTAAAAGTGTTTATTCACCTTGTGAAGGGCTTGAAAAGAGGAAATATCCGCAGCAACACTCTGAGATCTCTGCATGTGTGTGAATCTTCTGTGTACACATGAAAATCTTTTCTAATAAGTCACATGGGTCATGAGTTTTTAGGGGAGGGGAGGGGGAGGAAGTGTTTGAGATGTTACTGATTCAGTGTTATTGCTGTATATAATGACATTTGCTTTTAAAAATACTCTTTATATCTGTCATCCATTTGCCATGTCAGTTAATGCACAACATAGTATTTACTGTTAAAAACATTATTATGCTTCCAGTACACAAAAGATACACACATAGATTGCTGAAATTATCTTGTCATTGTCAGTAGATGTTGATAATGACACAGAGGGGAATTATAGTAGTAATACATTTAATAAGACAAGTACTGTATATACAGTTATAGTCTGATAATCTCATAATCACATTTTGGCTAGTGCTATCACATGTTCTTTTATGATCAATAGGTATTGTGTTAAATGCCCTGCATAACTTTCTCTGCCCATTTATTCAAATCATCTTTTTTAGACTCTGTCTTTTGTGTATTCTGGTTAGACCTGTTTTGAGATTCAATGAGAGACGGGCAGGAAAACAAAAGCAGGATTATGAGTCTTATTTCTTACCACTGAAATAGTTTTGAGTACATGAACAGGATATTTGAGGCCACTTTAGAGGGTTTCTGGAGGATCTATTCATGTTTACAGTGTCAGTGCTGATAACATTCAAGTCTAGGCAAATTTAGTGAAGTGAGAGTAAGTTTAAGACAATATTTTGTGTATGTTATTGCAGTAACTAAGTGTGAGAATAAAATAAGAAAATTAGATAAGACAAGATAATTAGAGGGATACACTGTCATCTTCAGGTGTCAAAACTCATTTTTATAATCAGGTATTATTATTGTATTTTATTCTTTATTATAATTTATAAAGATCATAAGATAATTTATACTTGATCTGATATAAAATGTGCAAATTCACCAAGGAAATCAGAATACCACCCTGGTGATCTGTATACAGTAACAAGTGCAAAGATGACAGAGATTTTTATTTTAATCTGACTGTCACATTTAACTAATGCACTGTGAATTACATGATACAGCAAAGACACTTTAAACATCTTATATATTAAATACAGTAAGATTAGTACATTTATTGTGACATAACAAGCATTTAATGTATCTGTGTCAATTATTGATTGCTTTATATTCTGTACAGATTACATAATGCCAAGCATTTGAGGTTAAATGTAGTGGAGGAATGGGTTTCAGTTATTATGTGTTTGAATTATGAAACACAATATTATATTTTACTTGTACTGCACAATGAATTAGCGCTTCTTTATTTGTGTAGCACACCGTGAGAGAAACATTACAATTCAACAACTCTGTGACTTAGACACTGAGAAAATACCACATACTCCATATAGTCAGGTTCTGTTTATTATACTACATTTATTATCATTCATTCATCAGTTGAAAAAAAGAAATACACAAAAAGAAAATGTAATTGTCAAGACCAGCATTTAGACACTGAAACCCCAAGTTGCTACCAATGGCAGGCTAGCGCCTTACATGGCAGCACATTGGTGTATGAGTGTGAGTGTGAATGGGTGAATGGGACATAGTGTAAAGCACTTTGGTAACCTCTAAGGTTAAAAGAAAGCGCTAGATAAGTGCAGACAATTTACCAGTAACTATCCATGTTATAAAATGCGAATTTTGCAGGTTTCGTCTATAATCAGTGGAGTATATGATCATGTAAACATAAATCAACACAGTTCTGTGAGTACAAGCAGTCACACAATATTTTTTTAGCACGCTTAACAACAACCATTAAAATGGAAAAACATTTTGATCACATTGTTCTGTTGTTATAATGTAATATTATTTATCATTGTGAGTTTAATTTACTAATACTGCAGTATATTGATTGTATTATTCAAACTATTTAAATTGAAATTAGAGTTATACAAACATATTATATGTAAAAACTTGTTTTAAAAAATCTTGTAAATATCCCTAAATAGTGTAGAACATTAAAACTATTAATTATGAATGAAATTTGGCTACTTAAGTGAGGACATTAGCACGTTCTTGGCATCTTCAGCAATTTCATTCAGGATTTTCTTCAGCATGTAATAAACTGTTGCAAAAGACAATCCTGCAGCCACAAGAGAGCCTATAATGGGTATAAAACTAAGAACTTCCTCAACAGCTTCTTCTGCTACATAAACAGAGCTTTGTTTCAGCAGATGGATAATTGAATTAGCGGTTATTCCTTCTCGCACAATTGATTTCATCACACTCATTAGAAACTCAATACTCTTCCCAGATCTTACACTGATCCTCTTCAGAGATTCATCATCCAGACCAAATACAGTCTTGTACTTTAGTGTCTCATATACTATCAGAGCTACATCTACAGCGACTGAAAGACCAGGAAGAGGAAGTGCAGCCACACCAGCAGATAATAAAGCTACTCTTAAAATGTTTTTCTCTAGAGATTTCTTCTTTCTCTCAGTAATCTCTGTTGTGATATTTGGTACAGTCAGCATCAGCACATGTCTCTTGTGTTGTGGGAGTTCAGTCTCCATCCTCTTCTGCAGTGAATTAAAATCATAGTTGTTGAGATCCCTGCCAGAAATCAAGAACACAACAGGATCCTCTACACCGATCCCTCTCAGACCTACAGACACAGAAAACACATGATTATAAGACACTGCTTATATTAATGATAATTATATTACTCATAAACAATCATCTTTGCTTGTTGCATCATTTTAGTGTTATTAATTATATTGTATTATAAATATGAGCGATACATTTATTCGTAACACAGCAGTAAATTAAAGATTAAAGACTGTTTCCTGAACACTCATCAGATGAACTGATCAATGGCACAGTTAGCCGTCATCAATGATTCATTTATTACATTATTTTATTAATTATTGAAGTTAGTAGTATTCAGCTGGTCATGTGATCTCAACATGGCAGCCCCCATGAGGTGACCCGCTCCATGTAAAATAAATCAGATTACAGGTGAAACTCGAAAAATTTGAATATCGTGCAAAAGTTCATTAATTTCAGTAATTCAACTTAAAAGGTGAAACTAATATATTATATAGACTCATTACAAGCAAAGTAAGATATTTCAAGCCTTTATTTGATATAATTTTGATGATTATGTGTTACAGCTTATGAAAACCCCAAATTCAGAATCTCAGAAAATTTGAATATTACATGAAATCAATAAAAAAAAGGATTTTAAATACAGAAATGTCGGCCCTCTGAAAAGTATAATCATGCATATGTACTCAGTACTTGGTTTGGGCCCCTTTTGCATTAATTACTGCCTCAATGCGCGTGGCATGGATGCTATCAGCCTGTGGCACTGCTGAGGTGTTATGGAAGACCAAGATGCTTCAATAGCGGCCTTCAGCTCTTCTGCATTGTTTGGTCTCATGTCTCTCATCTTTCTCTTGGCAATGCCCCATAGATTCTCTATGGGGTTCAGGTCAGGCGAGTTTGCTGGCCAATCAAGCACAGTAATACCATGGTCATTGAACCAGGTTTTGGTACTTTTGGCAGTGTGGGCAGGTGCCAAGTCCTGCTGGAAAATGAAGTCAGCATCTCCATAAAGCTTGTCTGCTGAAGGAAGCATGAAGTGCTCTAAAATGTCCCGGTAGACGGCTGCGCTTGACTCTGGACTTAATAAAGCACAGTGGACCAACACCAGCCGATGACATGGCTCCCCAAACCAACACAGACTGTGGAAACTTCACACTGGACTTCAAGCATCTTGGATTGTGTGCCTCTCCATTCTTCCTCCAGACTCTGGGACCTTGGTTTCCAAATGAGATGCAACATTTGCTCTCATCAGAAAAGAGGACTTTGGACCACTGAGCAACAGACCAGTTCTTTTTTTCTTTAGCCCAGGTAAGACGTTTGACATTTGAAGCCCATGTCCAGGACCCGCCTGTGTGTGGTGGCTCTTGATGCAGTAACTCCAGCCTCAGTCCACTGCTTGTGAAGCTCCCCACACATTTGAATGGCCTTTTCCTGACAATCCTCTCCAGGCTACGGTCATCCCTGCTGCTTGTGCACCTTTTTCTTCCACACTTTTCCCTTCCACTTAACTTTCTATTAATGTGCTTTGATACAGCACTTTGAGAACATCCAACTTCTTTTGCAATTACCTTTTGAGGCTTTCCCTCCTTGTGGAGGGTGTCAATGATGGTTTTCTGCACAACTGTCAGGTCAGCAGTCTTCCCCATGATTGTGAATTCAACTGAACCAGACTGAGAGACCATTTAAAGGCTCAGGAACCCTTTGCAGGTGTTTAGCTGATTAGAGTGTGACACTTTGAGCTACAATACTGAACCTTTTCACAATATTCTAATTTTCTGAGATTCTGAATTTGGGGTTTTCATAAGCTGTAAGCCATAATCATAAAAATTATATCAAAAAAGGCTTGAAATATCTTTCTTTGCTTGTAATGAGTCTATATAATATATTAGTTTCACCTTTTAAGTTGAATTACTGAAATTAATGAACTTTTGCACGATATTCTAATTTTTCGAGTTTCACCTGTATATTAATGTACTGATGAAATCTGAACTTCATGTGAGTGTTCATGATTTTAAACAGATTTATGAAAGTACTATTCTTATAAATAATGATAATTACTGAGTGCAGCTTTAAACTGGGATTCAAGAAATTAGTTCAACAGTGAATAAAGTTCACACTTCAAACCACTGTCATGTAATAAACATCATAAACAAACCGTTGACACAGTCCTCTCGTATGTTGTCCAGCGTCTTTTTCTCATCAAAGTTTTTTCTTCGCTTTGCACCATCAATACTCAAATCAATCTTGGAACGAATAAAATAGAAATTCTTCTTCATTCTCTTGATCTCTTTGACCAGGTCAGCGTGATATTCTCTGAAACGATCTGAAGTGATGATGATGAAAAAATCATAGCGCTCAAACTGAACAAGTTCAAGATACTCATGAGCTTTGTACTTCAGTGTTCTTATTCCAGGAAGATCCCAGAATTTCAAATTTTCATATTTTGGGTGTTTGTAAGCTTTGGGTTCTTTAGTGGTCTCCACTTCACCAGTTTCAGCTGCATCCTCATCGTCATCTCCCAAACCCCTAAAAGCATTGATAAATGTGGACTTTCCAGAACCAGATTCCCCCGTCACAGCAATATTAAATTCTACATGATCTTGCTGTTCGAGGAAATGTTTGATGGTGTCAACAGCTGATGACAGATCCTGAGTAGATATACATTCTTTAAGATCTTCCAGCTCCTCCTGAGTTATAACAGAGTAATCTTCTGATGGATCCATCTATAAAAACATTATTGTCAATAGAAATGCTTGACATTAAAATGAGGTTATAATAAAATAAAAAAATTTAATCACAAGTGTCAATCGCTGAGATCCGAACAGATTACGGAGTTGCAGTAGCATCCCATATAAAGTTTGACATGTTTCCTAAGTAACGTGATAGAGGAGGAGTTATGAACATGAGCAAATGAATGCGTACAGCGTTTATGTAACACTTAACGCTTTACACCGTTTAGAAACAGCGTTTGAAACTTAATACGGCGATACAAAATACGTGAATTCTGACCCTCTTGGCTTTCCATACTGGTCTGGTGTGCAACTTTAAGGCATTCAGAAGGCAATGTTAGGGAGTGTGTGTAAAGCGTGAAATTGACAAAGGCCGGTGAAATTAGATTATTCTGTGACTATAAAAACATGTGTAGCTTTATCCAGATGTAACTTAATATTGTCAAACAAGTTATATGGTACAAAAAAACAAACATTTAAAGCCATAAATGGCTTATTCCCTAGGATATGTAATGATGCTATAACTATGTAATGTAACTGAAATTGCATTTAACTTGTAGCTAACAGAAATAAATGCATGTCAGACCTCCTATAACACACGTATACACAACACATTTCCACCTTACATGACTTTTATTTTGAAGTCCCATTTTACTTTGTTATTTTTAATTTTTTTTCAAATTATTTTTAATTTTTAATTCAAATCCATGTAACTTCCTGGTCATGTAAGATGTGTGTGAAAATATAACAGGTGGTCTGACATCATCAGGTCACATGACCAGGACGTTGCATGGATTTTAAAAATAAAACAAATAAATACACAGAATCATATTTCCACAAACAAAGCTGTGTAAGATATGTAGCAGGTGATGTGAGATCTTTAGGTAAAAAAGCCAGAAACATAAATAGATTTACTTCATTAAAGCATTGTTTACATTAAATAGTTATAACAGAAATTTAAATCATAAGAAAAAAATGTTTTAACCAACATAAACATATGTGAAATATATATATATATATTTTTATGTATCCATGGAATAATGAATCTCTAAACTGATATTTGTGCATTTTTCACTTTTGAGACTCTCCCTAACTTGGATTGCCCTTGTTGGAATTGTTGTTTTGTGTTTTTCACTTTTGATGCTTAAAACAATTAAATTTATCAGAAACATAATAATTACTTTTGTTTATAATGATTAACAGTGTTATCGGAAAGATTGAATGTGTAACAAATATACAATATAAAAACAACTTTAACTGTGTCTGTAGAATATTTTGGGCTATATTGGTATTGCCATAATGATATTAATGTATCTGACCTTATTATCGATCACAGCTTTGTGAGTTTTGTCTGTCCTGAAACTCTCACACAGGTTCTTTAAAGCGAAATTTACTGGAGGAAAAACATTTGACGATCTTCTTCTGCAAACTGGACATTCTTTAGATCCTTTACTTTCCCAAAACTTCTGAATACACTCTTCACACATACTGTGACCACAGGACTGGACAACAGGATTTGTAAAAATGTCACAGCACACAGGACAAGAGAAATCCTCCTCAGAAAGTTTAGACGCCATTTCACAGATCTGTCCTTTACAGTTTCACTTTCAGTTTAATAATCCAGTTTTAACACTCCGGATTCTCATCCACAGCAGATACTTTCCTTCAGTAATGTTCATCAGACATATTACAAATGATCCCGTGTTCAATCGCAACACGTTATGAAGATGAACGCGTTATTTTTACTCTCCAACTCCTCTGAGCCTCTTTCACACGTCTATGTTTGTCGCTTCCTGCTATGCAAGTGCATGCAAAACCGCAGAACCAA